>NW_020201518.1:0-16686 GCF_001531365.2 Cynara cardunculus var. scolymus
CCATCGCATCCTTGGACTGTCCATCGGTCCTCTGGTTGAACTATCCATCAATCCTCTGGTTGAATTCCAGACTTAGTCGATTCTGCCTTGATGTCTTCATTGGTCTTCTGGTTCTTCATCACTTGTTGTTTTTCATTACTTTTTACATCATGAGTTATGGGGTTTAACAACCACAAACACCAACCGAATCCCATGCACCAGAAACCACCCAAGCCGAACCCGATGAACCTGAGCCAACACAAGAACCCATTCTCCCTACACAACCCACAACCGAAACACAACCTACTACCCAACCATCAATGGTGCATGTGGATACTCCCTCTTCATCGAGGCAACCTCCGTAGAGCTTGGTAGACGAGATCATACAAAGCATGGAGTCAATGCGGAGACGTCCTAACTTGCCACCCAGGGAACCAATTTTGCTAGAAAATATTCATCAATATCTATACCAAGACCGCGATGATAGTTTGACCACCAATCCTCCAATCCTGTCGCCTGAGTCCATGGACCTCCTACACCATAGATTCATTAGACAGACCATTTAAGCACCCGAGGCTGTCTTTTCGAATGATGGGATAAGGAGGGTCATTAATTTGAAAATAAGGACTTTTGCCAACCGAGCCATCCGATACATCGAGTTCACTGTGGAGAGAGCGCATGGGCTAGTTTGCGTGTTCAACGAAAACGACCTTATTAACCTCAGCCCATATGACTTGATCGAATTATATGCATATACGGCTCAGAGGCAAGACCACGACATCAGATTTGGAATGGCAAACCGAGAGGTGGTAAAGACAATGGAAACTCTGGTAAACCACAGAGCCAAGAGCAATTTTGAAATAGCTCTTCGGCTAGGCATTGAAAGGCTCTCCTGCACCCCTCCAAATGAAGACTTCCAAGGCCTGCAGAAAACAAGATCTGCCTCAGTTCTGACTCAACCCGAGCTTAGACTTGTTTACAATAATGAGTTCGGGGTTAAAAAGTTCTTTATACTGACTGAGGCCTTCAAGTATTCATCGGATACACTTGAATGGTCTCAGAAAGTCATTAGAGAAAGACTGGGCAAAAACCATGTGCCAAGGGAAGAAGGGAGTCGGCTCATTCACAAGATATCGACAGTCATCGCATATCGACGACTGCTCCTGTACTTCAGAGAAATATATTCAGGTAGCTCGTGATGAGTTGTATTTTTGTTTTGCCTTGATGTATTTTGATTCCAGTACTGTATGAATTTCATCATCCAATGAAAATTTGGAATCTGATGTCTTTCAATTAGATTAGTCTCTATTCATCACAAATGTTTCTAGATTAGCATATGTTTGTCTTTTCATTACTTAGGGGGAGATTGTTAAACCCCATAATTCATAATGTAAAAAGTAATGAAAAACAATAAGTGATGAAGAACCAGAAGACCGATGAAGACATCAAGGCAAAAACGGCTAAGTCTGGAGTACAACCAGAGGACCGATGGACGACCCAGATGGAATGGAAAGAGCATCCTCATCGATCCTCTGGTCATCAGTACTTAGTGTATTCTCCAGCAAATCATCCAGAAGCATACAATGAAGAACTAAAGATACAGATGATTCATCACACCATGAATGACAGCTAGAGATGACATGTCGACAGCTAGATTTCTAGTTTATCTCTAATACTAAAGTTTATCCACAGAATAGATAAACGTTATCTGTTAATAGAAGAGTAGCTAAAATGTCTCATTAGATAGTTATCTTCTTATTAGCTAATTAGTATAAATAGGTGATTTGGCCTATTGTAAAAAGAGTCGCTAAAATAGCTTTACGTTTTTCTCATAATAAAAGTAAAACTCTTGAAGCTAAAGATTGTTCTTAATTGTTTTTTAATTTCTTCTTGAGTGTTCATAACTTTCTTCGTTAAATCACTATAATTTGGTTATTCTTAGCTAGATTATTAGTGTTATTGAGAGATCTGGGATCAACAGTCCCCAAGACAGATTGCACACTCTTTGAGTGACGGCCATTTGGGGGGTCTAAACTCATCATTTTTCAGTGATTTTAACTTTATTAGAAAGATAACTCATCAAAGTATGTTTTAGAAGAAAAATCAGAACATTTGGACTTTTATTTTGAAAGATACAGTCGACACAAGTGCTAACAGAATCTGTCAGTTTTCAAAATACATCTTTTAATGATTAATTTCCTCATGCAATGAGGTTTTATCCTACTTTCATTGAGTTCAAGTTCGTGGATCATAGATTATCATCATTTTGAAGACATTTTYATGTCTTTGATGTATAATCTCCCCTTTTGAATTCTCTAAAAATTTAATTACAAAGTCAAGAAGAAGGTGTAGAAAATGAGAATCTTTGTTATTATACAAAGGTAAGATAACTAGTCTATTACTTTTTGCTTGAAATCTTGAATATGCTTCAAGATTGACAGATTTTTAATGTTGTTTGAAGATGAAATCGGCTGGAGGGGTATGGTTTAGAGAGAGAGGTTAGCAAGAGGAAAGGTTTATGCAAAATGAGGATGGAAAATGGGAGTTTCCAAAGAATATGGAGTATTTATATGTGGATTTAAAGAAAGAAAATGGGCTGACCTTATTAGAGCCCAAGTCCATACTTGTTTATTTTTATTTTTATTTTTATTAAAATAAGGCCCATTTAAAGTAAAACATAAATATAATTGACAAATACTGATAAAATATTAGTATTAGGTCAAAATTCCAAATTTTTGTAAAATTATTTGGACATTCAAATAAAACTTTTTATAATTAATTTGGACTTTTATAATATCAACTTTATTTTGTTTGGAGAATTTTAATGAATTTGGCATTACATAAGTTAACTTTATCAGCTACCCATCGAAATAGGATTTTCTGAACTATATTTTGGGAACTAAGCCAGATGAAATCTAATCAACATGACTAGATCGTAGTATAATTCTAAATTTTAAAAAAATCCTATAAGGTGCTAACCTGACGCCCAAAAATGACGGATGTCACATTCTTGGCCATTGGCAAATTCTATTATATAATCTTCCTTCATCCTTTGAGATTTTAAATTAATCTTTGGCCTAAAGTTTAAGGATACAAAACTTCTATCATCTCCTGAGTCAAATAATACTGATGCAAATTCATTATTTAAGAGAAATGTACCTGTAACCACATTGGGATCATGCCTAGCCTCCCTTGCTCCAATTTCAAATGCTCGCCCCCGAGCTTGACTTTCTAAGTTTCCTTGGTTGGCTGGTCGGGCTTGATTAACATTTGTTCCTTGCTTTCTCCTCGGACAAACATTTCTCATATGATCCGGACTCCCACATTCAAAACATAATCACTTTCTGCAATCCTTTGTGGGATGGCCCCCTCTGTGGCACCTTTGACAAATGATGTAATTCCCTAGTGCGGAAATTTACATTTATTGCACTTAGGTTTGCTTCCTTGATTTACCACTTGGGTCTATACCCCAAAGTTTCCTACCGCCTTCCTATTCTTGCCAAACCTTTCCCCAAATCTCTGGTTTCCCAGTTCTTACACCTTTCTTTTTCCTTTGTTAAATTCCCCAGACCGAATAACATTATTTGTGAGCTTGGTCGCAATGTTTATTGCCTTCTGAAGGGTCTTTGGGTTTGCCGAGGTAATATATCCTCTAATTTCTGGAGATAATCCCCAGATATACCTCTCGATTCGGACAACCTTAGGTGTCACCAGATGTGGCACTAAATTTGCTAACTCATGGAATCAAGCAGTATATGCAGCTATGTTTTCCCCTTTCATCTCATGATTCCATAACTCCATTTCCAACTTTTGGAGTTCACTCCTTGGACAATATTCGTCCTTAATTAATTTCTTGAACTCCTCCCATGAGAGTTGATTGGCTGCTTCCCGACCCCTAGTATGAACTAGTGTGTTCCACCATGTCAATGCTCTGCCTTCCAGTAAGCATGCAGCATATTCTACTTTGTTTGCTTCTAGGCATTTGCTGATATGGAGGACATAATCCATACCTTCAATCCAAGTTAGTAATCCTACGGCTCCCTAAGTTCCATGAAATTCCTTCGGGTTGCAGGATTTGAAGGATTTATAAGTGTATTCCCTAGATGTCCTATGCTCAGAACTGGTAGGTTGGTTATCATTCAGACTCGCAGCCACCTGATTGACTATATTAGGAAGCGCAGCCAAGAGTTGCTCTGACACGAGTCGTGCAACTTCAGGGTTTTCTCTTCTTGGCGGCATTTTCTAAGGCATGATAAAAGAGAATCTCATCATTTTATAGCAATATTATTGACAATATTTTCTAATCAACAGAATGATGCATAGGATATGGTATCATTGAAGCAATCACATGATCAAATAGAAAATTTTATATTCACCCAAGGTTCAGTACATTCAGATGATTTCAAAAGACGCTAAGGGCTTTCAAACGATGACAATCCCCCAAAACAGATCTTAAATCCCAACAAAAGAGTAGTGATTCTAATACTAGCCATCGCTTCTAAAGCAGCATCTAACAGATTAGCATCCCTAGTATTAGTACCATCAACACACTAGCCACCAAACATCTATATAGTCTTCTAATCTCGCGCCTTGCAGCGATGACAACATCCGAGTTTCTCATCATGCGCTGGTGATGCATCTCTATTACATCGGACAGGTTATTCAAAATGTAGTGGTGATATCCCAGCCGGGTCTGGTGTGTTTGAGTTTCTGATGCAATACCCCGCACCCACTCTCGTTCGTCTAGAGTCATGCCCTGAGTGTAGGATGAAGGTACTCCAGTCACCACTCGTGAATGCTGTGGTTGGGATGTCTCTCCTCTTGCTCTATTAGAGTTCTCGAAAGTCACCCGTCGAGGTAGTGGCACTCTTTTCCTAGCCGTGACCCTAATCCTCGAACCATGAAATGTTTGAGGTGGTACATCGGGCACTGGCTCCGATGGTAGTAACACTGATGGAGGTGGTAATGCAGGTGTCTCACTAGTCGTTATGTCCTCGAGATCATATGGATCTACATCTTCATTGATCAACAAATTCTTTCCAGGTTGACCACCCACGTAACCAGATTCGTCTGCTGAATATTCACTAGGAATAGATGATGACATAGTGATCTGTAATATTGGCAAACTTAATTACTAGGCACATCATCAATGAACCGCTTAAGGTTAAGACAAGAGTTACTATGTAGAGGCAAAGGATAGAAAACAAATTAGAGCTTCTGGATGACCAGAGCCTCTGGTTGACCAGAGCCTCTGGTTGACCAGAGCCTCTGGTTGACCAGAGCCTCTGGTTGACCAGAGCCTCTGGTTGACCAGAGCTTCTAGTTGAAGTTCCCGTACTTGGTACAACATTTGACTTTTAGCTCCTCGACCTCTGGCTCAACATCCACTTAATAAAGTAAGGGATTTCTAATTGATCTGCCTCTGGTTCCTCATAACTTAGCAAACCGATCGATCTCTGGTTCCTCATACTTAGCAAACCGATGGATCACCTTCCATCGATCTCTGGTTCCTTATNCTTAGCAAACCGATGGATCACCTTCCATCGATCTCTGGTTCCTTATACTTAGCAAACTGATGGATCACCTTCCGTCGATCTCTGGTTCCGCATACAGACTTAGTAAATATCTTCCTTTCGTGAACCAGAGCCTCTGGTTCCTCTAACCAGAGCATCTGGCTCTCAAGGTCAAGCCAACCAGAGCTTCTGGACGCCCTTCATTTGTATAGAATAGTGGTCCTTTAATCAAAACTAGAACGCAAAGCTGACTTCCTATGTCCACCTAAATCTTACCTAATGCATAGTGCGAACTTTTGAATACAGAGGTTATAGAGACTAAACCCTTTATCTATGTCTAACTACCAAGTATTCAGATATAGAGTTGACCCTCGGGTTGTCTTAGTGCTCTATATAACTTGCTTCACTTCACAACCAGAGCTTCTGGGTAGTCTAGGGCGATGGATATTCAAAATTCATGCAAACACACACAATCATGCTTTTCATGTTTTAGATAAATTCTCTAAATTTGAGCATACTTCCAACACAACCGATTGGAATCTTTTATCATAATACTTAAAATAAATATAGATGATCAGGTTCTGTTTAATTTAAGTATAATAACCCGACATTCATCATCTGGCTATACTTAGTGACATTGTTTTGAAAACATTTGGTTATAGTTTGTGGTTTTTAAAAAAAACCGGTGTTCTCTATAACCGAGGCTCTGATACCAAATATGTCACATCCCGCTAAAGCGGAAACACGAGGTGTAACAGGTAAGCATTTCATAGCTCCAATCAATAGATAACACCATTAAATACATAATCCATGAAAATTTACAAATTTATAACTTTACTGTTCACGATGAAAACAACATCATTTACGAAAAGAGATTTCTAAAACTTGTGAGCAGGTGTTATCGCATAAGATCTTCCAAAATTTCCATTCTTACTTAATTTCCTGAAAAGCATGAAACATGAAACGACGTCAACTACAAGAGTTGGTGAGTTCACAGGTTTTCGTATGCACAAAATATTTACAATGCATAAATCACAACTTGCAATACATAGCATGCACAATATAAATGTAAATTTTTTC
This sequence comes from Cynara cardunculus var. scolymus, assembly GCF_001531365.2. Classification (NCBI taxonomy): domain Eukaryota; kingdom Viridiplantae; phylum Streptophyta; class Magnoliopsida; order Asterales; family Asteraceae; genus Cynara; species Cynara cardunculus. The sequence goes on from NW_020201518.1 coordinate 6,573, forward strand.
ATCGATGCTTAAAAACTTGAGACGCTATAGAGCCTTACCTGACCAATGTGCCCCATTAGTTTACGAACTACCATAAGTGGCCCATTCACTCACTTAGGTACCATGGTTCGTATTAGTACTACTTCAGCGGTGGCCCATTCGCACACATGAGTAGATTATGAAAAACATAGGTAATGTGCACCCTTTTTTGGGTGGGACTGTCAACACAATAGTGGCTATCCACAATTACCATGGCCCAGGGACGTGCCCGAGTTAACTAGTAGCGTGTACGGAAGGGGACTTTTTGAAATATCCCCTCAAGCACATCAATTTATCATTTATAGGTAGTGCAATAACAATCAATTTTTCATGATTTTCACAACTTTTGACTAAACAGTTCTTTAGTCCATTAGTTTTACAACTAAACAGTATAGTTTGCATTCTTTCATGCTTTTCCCCCAGTTAAAAATAACTAAAAGCAGTAAAAGTGGGGCCGTGAAAACTCACAAGTTCGCAGATGAATATCCAAGGTTTTGATGATGCTTAGGGCTCCAAACGTCCGCCCTAACGTTCTAAACACCCAAAATCCAATAGTTAGATCACCTACCGGGTTTTACTAAAGATAAAGTGAGATTTATACCTTATGTAATGCCAATGAGTTTTTATAGATTAAAGTTGATATCTTTTCAATAGTCCAATATTTATGCATTTAAAGATTAAAGCTTTTGCACCAAAAGTTAATTTTTGGACAGACATGCAAATTCTGATTTTGGAATCTTGGTTTCGCCAATCATTGTCAAAAAGAACCTTCCAAAAATCATTTTACCTTTAACTTTTTATACCTCAAATGTTACTGTGTTGAACACTTCTAACCAAATTTCACACCTTTTTAGTAATATTTTAATATTTATATATGTTCAACTTATTTTCTTCATATCAAGCAATCTGGACATATTGCATTTTATCAAAACTGAGGTCAAAATAAAAGGTCTAGACTTGATGTTTTTCAATGATTCCAAAAGATGATTCAAATATTTTGGACTCTTATTTTTAGAAAATACAAACAGCGAATATGATGACCAACAATCTGTTGGTTTTCAAAACATCGTTTTTAATGATTAAATACTACATGCAATGCCATTTTTCCCATTTTCTTCAGTTCTAAGTTTGTAGATCATAGATTATCACCATTTTGGGAACATTTTCATGTCTTGATGAATAATTTCCCATCTTAGACTCTCCAGAAATTTTTGAGCTCAAAGATGAGAAGGAAGTTGTTAGGAATGAAAATCAATGTAATATTGTATTCGTCTTGAAAGTTACTATTGTCTATAATTAAAATGGACATCGTATTGGACTTTGTATGTATAGTTTGACTCTGACTAGGCTATTATTGTTTGACCCTATAAATAGGGTGTTTCTTGTAATCTTTGGTAGGGATGCTCAATTGTAAAAATCAGATTTACGTATAGAAGGTTTGACCAACTTTGAAGATTGACTTTTTCTCTCTATCTCTCTCAAGATCTTAATGTTCATATCTATCAGCTCTGCCATGGATATTGAAGGTTTATGAAGATTGATCATCATAAGGACTATCAATTGGTGTCAGAGTTGGAATTACAAGAAATCACGAAGAGAAATCAATGGATTTGAAGAATTTTTTTTTCTGGATTTTTTTTTAAGTTGTTCGTGTTCTTCATTTTTTTTTTTTTTGAGTTTGATCCGAATTTTTTTTCAAAATCATGTGTTTGTGTGTTAAACTTGTGTTTGTTGTGTGTGTTTTTACTTCGTGAATCTTCGTTATACACAAAGATTTGCGTTTTAATCTTTGTTTTTCAAGTTTTAGTGAAGTTTTGTGATTTTGAAATTTTTTTTGTGGTATTAATTTTTTTTTAAATTCAGTGTTTGATCCATTTTTTTTAATCTTTTACTGTTTTTATGTTTTTGATTTTTTTTTATTTCTAAATCGTACAACCCATGTTAAAGCCCAGCCCATCAGATTTAGACTTAGCTTGATTTTGTTTTCATCGACTCCTTCACCTGTCAACCTAAATCGAAGAACTTTGAGACCATCTTGAACAAGCAGACTACATCACAGTAAATCGTTGGATGCTTCACCCGATTTAAGATCAAATAGCTCAACTCGCCATCCGGATTTCACCTTAGTCGCTAGTCATACATCTTAATCTGCTCGCCATTCTTCATCCGATTTAGTAAATCGCTCAATTCACAGCTTCTTCATCGTACAGGTTCTTGTTTTTCTAAGTCTAAATCGCACACTTCATAAGCGATTTAGAGAGTAAATCGCTGACAGCTTGATCGGATTAAATGTTAAATCATAGAAAGCTTGATCGATTTAGGCTGTTAATCGCACAGGTTCTGGCCGGATTAGGCTGTTCGACTTGGTGACCGGATTTCCAAATTTCTTGGCTGTGCTATGTAAGTATTACTCTAATTGGCTGGTAAATCTAAGTCACTTACCACAGTGACCGATTTAGAACTTAGCTTTTCTGGTAACAAGTTAGCCACACCTAATTTGTGTAAATCGCTCAACTCCTTTGGTTTCTTCCTTGTTCAATTGAAACCTAAATTGCACAAAGCTTGAACGGATAAGTGGAAAATCGCAGAAACCTTGACCGGAGTAATAGGTAAATCGCTCAGGTTCTGATTTAGCATATTCTTCTCTCAGACTTGCCTGATTTCTACTTATATCTAAGATTTCATCTATATGGTGATCTGGTTTTCTCATACGAGCTTTGATTGCTAGAATTGATTTCTTCTATTGGTTATCTGGATTCCTTAAATGGATGAGGCACACATAGATTTTGTTGGAGGAAAAGACAGAAGGAGCAGCAGAGGCTTAAGCACAGCTTCAATCATCTTCACTGCACTCTGATGAACAAGGTGTATTAAATGCCACAAGAAATAAATAGCTTGTTAACATCAGTGATTTTGAATGGGGTAAAACCAAGGTTTGTGGTAAACGAAGCAGTGGAACAAGTTGCGTATGCAGATCGTATTATTCTGAACAAGATAGATTTGGTAAGCAAGGCTGACTTGGAGGATTTGACAAAGAAAATACAGCATATAAATGGAATGGCACAGATAAAGCAAGCTAAATTTGGCATTGATTGTTAGGGACTAGTGATTGAGAGGAACATCTTGCTGTCAAACCCTTCTATGTAGAAGGGCAGCTTGAGTTCAGGGACTCTCAAGTCTGATTCACTAGATGATGATCCAGAATCACTACTAGAGCTACTTGAACTACTGCATTTACTATTCCTGACAGCTGTATCTTTCTCTATCTCTATTGGAGGGAAGCTTGAGATAGGCAGGTCATTACCACCAATGTCTACATCCTCTTCATTGGCATCATTCGCTTTGCATGCTTCCATAGATGAGTTGCTGAATCCTGACTCATTGTGAAGCTCAATTTCACAAGTCTCAGCTTTTGCCATGTTTTTCTGTTTGTCCACCAAATAATCATCTAAAAGCTTCCTCAATTTGAATAGTGTATCATTACTGAGAGTATCGATATCAATCTCAATCTTATCCTCAATTGTTTGGTTCCCATTTTCTGGTTGAAGTCTACGGAAGAAATGTCCATGTGGAGAACACATTAATGTCATAATACTGCTTTGTTATAGAAGCACCACAAGAGGAAATTGAGAAGTATCAGTTGGAAGCTTAACTGTAAATGAGCTGTTGTTATACATTATGGCTATGTTGCTATTGATGTTCACTTACTGTTTCTAATACAGTAAAAGTACTTGTTTTTAAGTTTCTTTTGGTTTTAATCGCACATAACAGAAAGATTTGCTACTGTTTTAGTTCTAAACTTTGCTGATTTGAACCTAATCATATTCATTTGTGTGTCTTTGCAGAGTATGGAGTAATGCATGCTTTCATCTGCATATCCTAACTCATACCTGGATTTCATAATGATTTTCTGAGCTGCATAGAAGATTCAATTGTAATTGCTTGTAATTGCTTGTAAGAAGGTTTACCACAGAAGGGGATTCAATTGTCGAAAAAGTTAGCAAGGCACATTAGATATCTTGGGCTTGTATCTTTTTGAGTTTTATTTTTTTAGATTTTAATTTTGGATCACTTTTTATCTGTTTTTGGTCTGTGTTAACTGTTTGAGAAATTTTTGAACTATTTTACGTCGTATAAACTGTTTCATATCAGTTTTAATTGTTTTTGACTGTTTTTAACAGTTTTTAACTGTTTTTAACAGTTTTAACTGTTTTTACTGATTTTAGACAGTTTTTCGTCGTTTTTCTAATTTTTCATCAGTTTTAGTGTGTTTTCGTTTTTCTTTTTGAGCTTAATTGTTTTTGATTTCTCTTGATTATTTCATCGCATTAGATCCTGTAATTGATCAATCTTATTTTTTTAAATGGCAGATATCCTAGAGAACAAGAATCAAGAGATGAGAGCTCAGATTGCTGAACTGAAGAAGAGCATTGTGAACTATAAAGAAAAATACATAAATATTTTTTCTGAGAATCATGCTAATGTAGCATTTATTGAAAATCTGCAAAAAGATCATAACAGAGCATTGGAAAAAGTTGAGAATGATTCAAAGTATCAAATTAATAAACTTGAAAATTCTTTGGATAATGTTAGAAAAGATTTTGATAATGAATTGAAAAATATGGAATAAGGCTAATAAAGATCTTTTCAACAAACTCCAAGAAGTTCAGAATGAATTAAGAGCTGAAAGAAATTCTTCAAGTAGAAAGCATAATGAAACTGATGACTTAACTGATAAATCTCATAAGTCTGAAAGTGATCTGATTGAACTAAGAAAACTACTGAATTTAGAGAAAGAAAAGGTTTTAGAACTGGAAAAGGATTTGAATGATGAAAGGAAAGTTTTGGAGAAAGAGAAGAATAAGATAATAGAAGTTGAAAGAAGATTTGAAGCTGAACGTATATCTTATGAAAATAAGATTAATTCTCTTGAGCTGAATGCTAAATTTCTTTTGAATCAAATTTCCGATTTTGAACAACTTATCAACTTGGAACGAGCCAAGGTTGATAAAGAAAAGAAAGAGGTTGAACAAAAGCAAAAAACTCTAGATGAAGATAAAAGGTTGTTTGTTCTTGAGAAGAGAAGTACTATCAAGAAACATGCTGCAATTGCCAAAGTGCTTACTGAGAAAAAGAAATAGCTTGGCATTGCTTCGGAGAATGATAAAGGAAGTTCAGATGAAGAAAGAAAGAAGTTTGAGAAAGAAAGGAATGTATTTGAAAAGTTAAAGAATGAATTAGAAGGTAAGTTTTTGGATACTGCAAATAAATTGTCTCATCTAGAGATAGAACTTCTAACTAAATTGAACATGAGAACTGAACTAAAAAAGAAATACGATTTAGTTGCTGATGAAAGAGACTAGTTATTAAAGAAAGTAAACGACTTTTCATGTGCTGAAAGCCCAACTGGTTCTCAATCACAGTGTAAAACTAGCTTTTATGACTATTCTAGTGTTAAATCTAGCAGTTATTATAGCAGTCCTAAATCAACTGTTTCTAAGAACAATTCTTATTCTTCAAATCAGTATTATCAAGGGTATGTCATTGGATCACTCAATTATCATTCTAAACCTAAAAGCATTTGGGTTAATAAAGTTGATTCCGTTTTATCTCATACACCTGTTGTTACTAACTCTGTTCTTCCTTGCATTGTGAGATCCACTAATGATCTGATCAATCTTAGCAAGAGAAGAATTATGTGCTCAACATGCAGAACCGATGAATTTTTCAATAAGAAAATGTTCAACAGGTGGCATGGAGATAACAACTATCAGAACAGTTGGAAAGGTAAGAAAGGTATGATCACAATAACTGATATGGGTCATATTTTATTTCTGATCATCTTATTCAAAGTGCTAAAAAGAAAATATCTAATAAGAATAGATGGTTTGGAAGTTACAACATACCCCAACCCGATACTAACAAAATAGGACCCAAATTCATTTGGGTACCAAAATCTACTTAATCTGGTTTTGTAGGTGTGTCAAGTTTGTGCTGATCAAAATATTATTTCAATGATACACCAATGCAGGGGGAGTTGTAATCTATTCCAAACAAGGCATCTAAACACTCAGTTTAGAACCCGTGCTTAAAATGTATCATTTTTAATTTTTGAGTTTAACTGAAACATTTCTGAAATCAACTTTCTAGGGGGAGTCTCTAGAAGTTTTAAATAAATGTTTTCTGGAAGTGAATAAATTTTTGGAAACGAGTACATTCTCTGAACAGGTATTTCCTGAGATTTTACTGTGTAATTTCTCGTCGTACATAACTCCAATACCTGTTTCAGCTATTCTTCAAACTGTTATTATCACGTCTCTTATAAGAAAATCATTTTTGGTGATAATACGCTCGTTTGTATTCAAAGTTTGTTTTCTGATATTTTTTTTTACTTTGATTGATATACATTCAATAATTTTTTTTGAACATCAGAATCTGTAAACTTGTTCTTACAGATCTTCATTCATTTTTCTCATATACTGAATAATCTGTTTGTTGTCACATCATTCCTTATTGACTGTGCTTACAGCCAAATTTCTTGATCAAATTTTATCTGATCATTGTGCTTATCTGCAATAATATTTTTGATTAATCATTGTGATCATCTGAGCATAAAATGTAATTTTAGGAGGGACTGAGTGCTTATCAGAAATACCTCAATGGAATGTCAGAACCGACAAACCTACCCATGAGGACAACCATATCTGAGTGAGCTTTAAATACAAAAGGATTTGTGTGCTRAGACTAAAATGAAAATGAGAGGGGTAGTTGTTGTGAGATTAAAAGAATTGACGAGAGTTGTGTCAGGATTAAAAGAATATAAGAATCATGTTCCAAACTTCTAAAATCCGGGCATACCACATAATCTATTAGTTCTCGATTTTTTTGGAGACTAATATTGAAAAAGGCAAAGCCCAGGCCAATTCTTGTCACAACCCCACCATTTACTCATTTATCTCTCAACAGATAAGTGTTTCAATAACACTTGGGGCACGTAGCTCATCATCTATCAATTTCTCATTCGGAGAAAGTTGATATTGAATCAGAAGGATATATGTCCCCCCTTCAAGTCTTTTTTTTATCACTAATTGAGTCTGATAAATTTGTGTAATCCACACGGTTTATCTTTTTGTGCCTTAACAGAAGCATATGTTGCTTTATCTTTCTACACTACACAGAATTAGCATTTTATATGTTAATTTGCCAAAAACATTCATAGATATGCTATTTATAAGCTATCGATGATTGAATGAAAGACCTGGTGAGATGAGCATCAAAAAGTCTCATATATACAGTACATACGTTGTACTGAGTATATCTGTTATACTCACAGGCCAATCTTTTTTATAAGATTGAAAAACAATTTTATTCGTTGAAATTGGTTGTTACCTTCTCATTCCCTTAATCTTAAGAGATTAAATAAGTGGATTTGCAAAGATCTACTTACAATTTCATGAATTGACGGCTTACGCGGAGGATTTCATTCATTCTTGTGTATGATGGAATGATTCTTATTTCATCATAAGGGGGAGTATGTAACAATGAATGAAATGTCCAATTCCGAATATTATAAGGGGATTTTATTATAAAGATCAAGGGGGAGTAACTTCAAAGATGGCAAAAGACTCAAAAGGAGTGCGACTGGAGATGGTTACAAAAGATTATTCGTGTGCTAAAATGCTTGAGAGTTTTTGAATGAGAAGATCAATGTTTTAAAAGTTTACCAACAGAGTTTTCTTATCAAAGAGAAAATTTGTGTTTTGGTGTCTGAAGATTCTTTGAAGATCACATCTTGTACATTGTTTCTGAAGATCGTTATTTTTTCTGATCTACATTGTCAAAAAGGAAGATCATTGTTGTTCTATATTCAAGGGGGAGAATATTAGAAGATCTTTCTCAACAGATAATTGTTTGAAGATTTCAAGTGAAGTTTGTTTTTGATGTTTCTGAAGAAGTCTTAAAGATCGTAAAGAGACAAAGTTCAAACGAGATTCATCGCGTGCCAATTCTTTCAAGTCTGAATACAAAGGGGGAGAATGTTATGACTGAAACTCAATGTAATATTGTATTTGTCTTGAAAGTTACTATTGTCTATAATTAAAATAGACATCGTATTTGACTTTGTATGTATAGTTTGACTTTGACTAGACTTTTATTGTTTGACCCTATAAATAGGGTGTTTCTTGTAATCTTTGGTAGGGATGCTCAATTGTAAAAATCAGATTTACGTATAGAAGGTTTGACCAACTTTGAAGATTGACTTTTTCTCTCTATCTCTCTCAATATCTTAATGTTCATATCTATCAGATCTGCCATGGATATTGAAGGTTTATAAAGATTGATCATCATAAGGACTATCAGAAGTATAACCAAACGAGAAATATTATTGTAAAAGATTCAAAAATAATAAGACTAATCTTATTACTTTTTTGCTTGATTTTTCTTGAAAACTTGAATGTTCTCCAAGATTTAAAGAATCTAGGAAGATGTTGGAAATGGGTTTGGCTGGTGTGGGAGACAAAAAGTTTTTATAGAGAGACGGAGTGATACAAAATGAAGATGAAATGAAAGTTTTCAAGAAAAGTGGAGTTTTTATATGTGGATAAAGGGGGCGGCCAATTCAAGGCCCGAACCACCTTATTTTTATTTTTATTTTCTTATAAAACTACAGCCCAACTAAATGTTAATTTAAATACATTTTTATCAAATACCGATAAAATTATTTATTATTAAATCAAAATTCCTAATTTTGTAAAAATCATTTGTACATTCAAATGAAACTTTTATATTTTTAAATTTGAATTTTTATAATATCAATTTTATTTATTTTAAGAGAACTTTTAATATATTTGGCATTACATAAGTTACTTTATCAGTTACCCGTTGGGACAGAGTTTTCTGAACTATAATATGGGAGCTAAGTCAATTGATTTCTAATCAACATGACTAGACCCTAATAAATTACAATCCTAAATATAAGAACCCATTAAAATGCTAACCGGGCGCTCCGAAAATGACGGATGTCACATTAATACAGGTTTGTTTTATCTTATTTTTTGGTCGTTAATCTTCAAACGTTATAAACCCTTCTTCTTCTTGAGTTAAAAAGTGTTTCTTAAAAATCATCTCGAAAACCCTATTTCTTTTTGGTTTTTCGAATGACAAGTTTATCTTTCAAAAATTTACTCCAAAAATCTTTGTGATGATAACTTGGTGTACTATTCCATTTTTCTTCTTTTACGGGCTGCATCAAACGTGCATTTTGGTATTGAAGGATGTTTCTTCAAACCAAACAACCACGTTGCTCTATTGGAGATACCGTAGATAAACCCCACTTTACGGATGCCGTTTTATTCCTCAAGAACTGTGTGCTTGGATATGCTCTCACCTTCCAACCTCTCATGGTGAAGGATATCCTGAGACAGTTCTGGTACACCATTGAGGTGAAGACCTCGAAGGACAAGGATGTAAACTCCATCGTCAAGATCTTATGTGAGATCAACAACATGACGGTGAGTTTTGGTCTTTCAACGGTTCATTCTGCTCTACAGCTCCCGAAGAACACTCCATACACCTGTGACCCAGATTGGCCGCAGAAGAAAGACTCTGATTCAAAGCTCTGATTATCGTCAAATTTCTAGACAATATTCACTATGATTGGCCGCTGAAGAAAGACTTTGATTCAAAGCTCAACAAGTCTCTAACCAAGGTTGAGAAAAACCGGATGTCTGCGGTTTGGCAAAATTTGTTTTCTCACTTCATTTAGTGCATGGGTGCGAAGACATGGGGCCAAGACTAGGAAAGCAGGGTGGCTCTGAACATCGGTTTCTCAGTCATCAGGAACATCAACATCAACTACGCTCAGCTTATCTTTGATGACCTGACGTTGAAACTAATCAAGCGCTAACGGAGAAAGTGGTTCCTTACACCAGGATCCTAAGATGGATTCTAGTGAGAATCCTTGCAACAAAATACCCCACTCAGAGTGACCTTCCCCTCTGCAGGCATGGATCAAGGATTCTTGATCACAAGTTCAAGTCTTCATATATTGGTCTATTTCCTCCGATGTTGAGGATATCCAATACTCTTTTTCTTT
>NW_020201518.1:17921-26165 GCF_001531365.2 Cynara cardunculus var. scolymus
TGGCACCTACCTCAACCACTTTAGTGACTCAAATCACTGAATGTGTGATTCCCAGCATTGCCACTGCTGATCCTTCACTTCTTTTCTCAACCATTCTCTCCTCCCTCCTTCTTTGGTCTCTATTACACGAGCTGATGAACCAATGGTGGTTGTATCGACTATTGGTGAAGCTATTACCATAGGACTTGAGGATGCTTCTCTTGACTCCCCTCAGCAACATGCGGTTGATCCTCTTGACAGCGCATGCGAGAGGCTCGGCCTCAGTGGTAATCACTCAGATACTGTTGAGGAACCCTCAGGTATACAACAAACCCCATCCCCTTCTGTATTTGTTACTAACTCTAAGCTCTCTCATACTCAATGTTCTCTTCTCTCTGCAGAGCCTATGGAGACTAAACCCTCATTCACTGAGACTGACGCCTATGATATGGCTGGGGACGTCAAGCTGCTTCTCCCTTCTGTTGTGACCGTCCTTGACAAGATGGACGAAGTTCAACAGAGAGTTCCCTTGAAGAAAGACTTGGCTCACAGATTCTCTGTTGTCTTTGAACCTTCATTTACTGTTATTGATCGTCTTCAGTTGGATATGGTTGCAGAGCTCACCTTCAACAAGCAGAAGCTCTTGTTTCCATAGAGCAGTCGCTGCACAACCTGGCCTCTCGTCTGCCTCTCTCTGTTGATGATGAAAATGACGGGGAGAAGGCTCTTCAAAAGGATGTTGATGTCATGGTTGTTGTTTATCACAAAGACCTTGCTCCTTCCACCTCTGCATTTCCAAATTCTAGTGAATAAGAGGAGGATGAAGATGATGATGAGGATCCTGAGATCCCTGACACCAGTGGTGACCTTGGTGATGATGACGATAACGATGATGATGATGATTTCTCCGTCCAAGTCATCCTAAGACAGTCTACTAAAGAATTTTTTTTGTAGGGAACCTTCTTCCCAGGGGGAAAGATCCTCTCACCAGCACTCCTACTCTGGCAAAAGGAAAGGAGGTGTTGAAGACAACCTAGCTCTACTCTTTAGGGCGCTCAACTACCCTGAGGACGCAAACACTTCAAGCATGCTTGTACCTTCCAACTCAAAAGTTGAACCTTCTTTTTCCTACATCTTATCTGAACCCCTATCTCTCTCTATAACTCCCACCCTCAACCTCTCAACCCATCTTCCCTCTTTTGAAACCCTTGAGGATGATGAAAGTGGAGATGAAGCCTACAACCTCATCCCCATGAAGTCATCAAGATGAACTGTGTGCTTCGAGGTTGGAGAAGACTTGAGGATGGCTCAGCTTATAACTTAACTTAGCCAATCCAGAGTAAAAATTCCTCTTCTTACCTCTGGATGTGGTGATTTTGACTTCTTCTATGAAGCTAGACACGAGGATTCCATGAAAGCTGAACAAGAGTTGAAGCAACATCAGTAGCAACTAAAAGATAACATGGAGTATGCCAAGACTCTAGTTGAACAAGCTCATGTAGAAGGGATGTTCATGCATAATGATCCCCTTGGTTCTCAAGCCCTACTTTTGGAAGAAGCTAAACATAAAAGACAAAGGGTGCTAAAGCTGAAGGATCATGATCTAAATTGATGCAGAGAAAGGATCAAAACAAGAATAAGCCCTCACATGATTCAAACGTCACAATCAACAAATGAATTAAAGATGGTGGCCTTCTAGTTTCTATGGTCATCTTCCGAGAGAACAACGATGTTGTCACTAAGGGGCTGTTTACCAAATTTTCTATTAAGTCCTGTATGGATAAATTTGTCTGTCTGGATAAATTTGGCTGTCTGGATAAATTTAGGTTGCTGTTTACTTTTCTATCTGAATCAACAGTCTGAATAACATAAATGACCAATTTACCCCTAAGTTGTTAAGTTTAAACACATTAGAGGAATCAGTAGTTCTTGTTTCAGCTAAATAGTCAAGGCAAGCTGCTGTTATACAACCCATGTTAAACAAACCCAATATACTGGTTTAACCCTCTGGTTTAAGCATCAAACAATAAAATCGAGACCGAATACAAAAAAATCGAGCAGCAAAAACTCGAAGAGCAAAAACTCGAACAGCAAAAATCGAGCAGCAAAAACTCAAACCTAAGACCGAATAGAACCTAAGAATCGAGCAGCAAAAACTCGTCATACAAAATCGAATCGAGCAGCAAAATCGGAAGCAAACAGAGCATACAAACCGAATCGAGCAGCAAAATCGRAAGCATCAAAATCGAGYGAATCGAACATAAGAGCATCAAAATCGAACATAATCTATACATAAGAGCAGCAACCTGTCGAGGACCAAAATCGCCCAGACCGTCGAGGACCAAAATCGTCGATTAGGGTTTTGGAGGAGGAGCAAACCTGTCGAGGACCAAAATCGCCCAGACCGTCGAGGACCAAAATCGTCGATTAGGGTTTTGGAGGAGGAGCAAACCTGTCGAGGACCAAAATCGCCCAGACCGTGAGTTTTACAAGGGTAGGTATGTCTTTTTTGTTGGCTTAATGTGGACAAGTGCCTAAAATGGTCTGTGCGAATAAGCCCCTATCTGGGTGAATAAGCTCGAAGTAAACAGCCTAAAATGGCTGTGCGAATAAGCCCGTTTATCCGGTAAGCTCATTAAGCCACAAGTAAACAGGCCCTAAGTATCCTTCCTTTCTCAGTCAGTATGGTTTCTATGAATGGCTCAAGATTCGATAGGCGATTCTAAAGTCTAAATCTAAGCATAAGGCTTAAATTTAAGAAGTTCTAAATGAACTATTCAACAAAGTGTTGAAGATTGTTGAGGTTCCTCCTTTGCCATAGTAGTCCCCTTGAAAAAGAAACCTTTTTGCTCATGGAGATGGTTTATCCCACAGAAACAAACATGAAACAAAACTTTCAGTGGATGAGCTCTTCAAGAACAAAAAGAAGTTAAACATCTCAATGCTGAATCTATCATTGCCTGAAAAAGGGACCTTTTATTCCCAATACAATGCATGTTAAAATTGAATATGGACTTTTGTTCATTAACTCATTGACTATGATGGTAAATACATGTTTCAATGAGTGTCTGAGCTCCATCTCTGCTCAATAGATCATTTAGAGTATTTTCGAGCTTGATTGAATGAAGATCTCTATGAAGAGATGATGGATCGCAGGATTCGAAAGGAAATTCTCAGAAGAAAGGCTCCAGGAGAAGATGTCCCTGACTACATCAACATCGACAATCTAGATTAGAAAATCTTTCAATCTTGTAAACATTGTATATCTTTTACCTTTTCTTTCAATGTATAAATTTTATGTATTAAGCCCTCTAAAAATTAATTGTAATCATTTGTAATTTTTTTTCTTGAATGATATTTTAATATAATGATTGGTTCACTGAAAAAGATCCCTAAAAAGAGTAAATGAGACATGTCTTTATGAGTTCTATACATTATTTACATTCTCTGACACCTTTCTTGTCAGTGAATATTCTCTCAGTGTTAAGTTATTCATATTATGTAAATTTATTCTTTCCTTGTAATCTTTTACAATTAAAGTAAATTTTCATAATAAACTCTATCATTGAAAAAGATCCCAAAAAAGTAAAAAAGGACATGCATTTTACTAGTACCTTTTCCTTACTGTAACATCTAAGCAATTTTCTAAATGTTGCTTTGTCATCATCAAATGGGGGGGGGGGATTGTTGATCCTCTCTCTCTTAGTGATTTGATGATGATACTTTTTTTCTAACGAAAAGTACTTAGCTCTTTTTATACAGTTCCAACGATCATCACTGAGTCTGTTCAGTGATCGCTAAATAAGTATTGTAATTCTCAAGAGACGAGTATTCTTCAAGAAGACAAAACTAACATCACAAGAACCTTTAGTGATGTCGAAGATAAAGCTAAAGATAGAGACAAGCAGTTCGTGATCTCATGCGGTTTCAGTGATAACAAGCCTTTATACAAATGTGTGAAGTCTACTCAAGATTCAACATACATTGAAGAAACTGTAGAGTTATTCAAGTATTAGGGATCAAATGAATCTTGTTGATCAAGATTAGTTTTTGTCTTATCCTCCTACACACAAAAGACATACCCATACCTCTAAAAGTGAAGCACTCGTACGGAGTCACCCTATTGTCTCCAAACGTGCTTACCTACTTTGTTAAAGACCATTGTTTATATACGGCCAAAAGTCTGCATATCTGAAAACAACAAGCTCACATCTAGAAGCTTGCCAAGTGCCTTGTACTGTCTGACTTGCATTTAATGCAATAGGTATAAATAGTCGAGAAGTCCCTCCTCTTCAAAGAGCCTTCAAATCTTAAAATACCCAAGAAGAGACACACTCACAAGCACAAACCTCTTAACCTTGCGAAGTTACGTTTACTTCAAGTGAAGAACACCAACTAAGCTCTTCCCCTAGCGACGTTATTGTTTCTTTTTTTAGCAAGTCTTTTCTTTCTTGCTTTATGTATCTTGTGTGTTCTTTAGATTGTTTTAGATAAGTTATGTATGTTATCTTAATCCACAAACATAAGACCTTGATAAATATTGTTTTTACAACTATAACTTCTACCAATTTTATGGTGTTGATTTATTATCAACTTTATGTTATTTTTTATATTAGTGTTTCATATATATATATATATATATATATATATATATATATATATTTTATAAAAGATGGTTGTCTAAAAAATGGGTCAACCTATAAGTTGCACAAACTCTCTTAGTTTTACAAGATATCTAACTCCTTTTAAATATTCACTTATTTTGTATTATTTGGTTGGTTTTGATTTCAACCATGGTTATATATTTTGTATTATTTGTTTGGTTCCTCTTTTAATATATTATATTGATATTGACATTGATTGATGATTGATATCAAATTCATTTTTTTCTTCTTTCAGATATTTGCCTCCATATTCGAATATATCACATTCACATGGACTTGTGGAAATACCTTAACATGTTGCTTCTTATATATAGGCTTATTTTATTTTACTTATAATTATATAATCAAGTTTAGTTATAATAAATATAATTGTACATTCAATTTCAGTTATAACAAACTAAAACAATCAATAAATTGTTCGTTATATTATTTTAAAGTTTTTAATTCAACTTTATAATGTAAAATATATCTAGTAAATTCATGTCATTACGTTTCGTTGTTATTCTAAAATCAACTGATAGAAAATAATTTTTAATATGAATAGATATTTTGCAAAAATAGAGGAAAGTTAAATTAACCAACTCTATTATTTTATGCAAAAATATTCTGTAAATTATGTATATAAACATTTTTTCACAAAAAGAGGGTGGGGAAAATTGAGCCAACCTCATGATTTGGCATAAAAGTACACACTCTTCTTTCATATATTGACTCCTACTTCCAATTTTACTTCTACTCACCAATATGGGATGATCAAAATCCTCATTTTGTCACATCACTTACCTTTGGTTTCTCTTTTAATATACATATATTAATATTGATGATTGATTTATTTGTGACACAATACCATTGACACTACTTTCTTATTATGATGTGTGTATATAGAAATTATGTTTCTAATTTAACTTATAAATGTCGTTTTAAAACATAAATTTATTAAAACGGTTAAAAAAATGCAATTAAGTAGGCACGAATAAGTGTACTATAAATTTTCTGATTTTCATATTAAGAGGGATGATGAAAACAACCAACTCATAAGCCACATTTCAAGATTTGATAATACTCAAAACTCATTAAGCCACCTCATTATCCTTTGGTTGTTTCTTTAATATATATATATATATATATATACATATATAGAGAGAGAGAGAGAGAGACAGAGACAGAGACAGAGACAGAGGAGCGATCAAATGCAAACCACCCAATTTATACAAACCGTACAAACCACTCTCATCGTCGATTTTATTGTTTAATCTTAAGAATTTTTTTCATGAAATTGTTTCATATAATACTTAATGAAATTTCAATGAAACTGTTTCATGTATTTCTCTAAAATTAAAATAATGAAGATGATAATATCCATGATTAACACCCTACACAATAAAAATGATTAACCAACCTCTTTTAATTATAAAAAAATGAACAAAATGAAAAATTATGATTGGTTATGGGGTTTGTACGGTTTGTACAAATAACGTGGTTTGCAAAGTAAACCTCCTATATATATATATATATATATATATATATATAGACTTGGGATCATGTGAGACCAGCCTGTTTTCGTGAGACCCGTGAGACCAGCCTGTTTTCGTGAGACCCGTGAGACCAGCATTTTACACTTGAAACTTCACAGCAAAATGCTGTGAAGGTAACTTTTTAAAACCTTCACAGTGTTGTTGCTGTGAAGGTTCGACTTTTTTTTAAACCTTCACAGCGTTTTTGCTGTGAAGTTTACGTGTAAAAATGTGGTCTCACGGGTCTCACGAAAACATGCTGGTCTCACGTGAACCCAACTCTCTCTCTCTCTATATATATATATATATATATATATATATATCTATAGGGGTTGGTTCAAATACTAACCAAAACTATTGTGCAAACTATGCTAACCAACATCAACCAATCATGTTCCATCTTTTAGTTAGGTTCAGATGTAACTCACATATTAATTGTAAGGGTATTTAGGTAATTTATCATTCTTATGTAACTCCCAAATATTTTAATTGGGAGTTACAAATCTTAAAATATCACTAATTGATCTTCATGTAATAATGACATGAAGTTTCACATGTGTTCATCTTAGTGAATTTTACATTTATTTTTCCTATAATGGGTTTTGATATTGTAAATTTGAAAAAAGTCCCTTTTGTAAAGATTCCGTTATAGTCCAAGTAATATGGATAATCATAGAGTAAAACGGATCGACGACAATGAACATACGATAGCTATGAACATGCTAATGTGAACACGCCTACATTAAATATTTGAGTTCGGGATGGCAAGCAATATACATTTTTCGCTAAGTTTTGAATTCAAGTAAATCCACATCCTTGTTGCTCTTTTTAATTATCTACTTTGTGTAATAATAGTTTTAGTTTTGAAGACTAACTACATAGGGGCTGTTCATTATGTTCATTAAAGATTTGACTTCGGGATGGCAAACAATATACATTCTTCACTAAGTTTTCAATTTCAGTAAATTCACATTATTGTTGCTCTTTTTAATTATCTACTTTGTGTAATAATAGTTTTAGTTTTGTTATTGTTTTATGTCATATAGCACAAATCATATCATGCTTATATAGGGGTTGTTCATTATGTTCACTGTGCTATATTACTTGATCACACACATAGTGATTACATTTTTCATACTAGGATGCATTAAGACATTTGTGCACGGACATACATATATTAACAGATATCAAATCAGCACAAATAACACAGACGTAGACGTTGGGATTCGTTACTGTTTTATGTCATATTGCTGATGTTCATTAGGTTCACAAATCCAAACTTGTATGTTTTTTTGTGAAGTGTTGTGTGTTTGTAATGTTCATTAGGTTCACAAATCCAAACTTGTATGCATTTCGCCAAAATCATCCATCGTTTTGATGAATATTATGAACCACATTTTTCGCTAATGATATACACTATTGATCGTCTAGATTGGCAGTTTCGTAGTTGATTGGAGGTTACGAAATCATCTGAATAATATAGGTTCACGATGTGATGCGATTTTTTTACAAAATTATCCTTTGAACAGTTGTTCATACACATCTCATTTAATACATTAATTAAATGATTATTTTTGTAGTCTCATTTAATAAGGACCGTTTGATGAGAAAATGAACGATCAAGATCGGTTAGCATAGTTTGCACAATAGTTTGGGTTAGTATTTGAACCAGCCCCTATATCTATATAGGGGTGAGTTCAAATAAAAACCACTCAATTTGTAAAAACCCGTGAAAATCTCATTCAATCAATCATAATTTTTCATTTTGTTAATTTTTTGAAATAATGAGAGGTTGATTAACCATTTTTATTGTGGAGGGTATTAATCATGGATATTATCATCTTCATTATTTTAATTTCAAAGAAATACATGAAACAGTTTCATTAAAATTTCATTAAGTAGTATATGAAACAATTTCATAACCACATATAAAACAACCTCATCAAAAAAAATATTATATGAAACAATTTCATGAAATTTTTTTATAAGATGAACGATAGATGAGAGTAGTTTTTACGGTTTTTACAAATTGGAGTGATTTTCATTTGATCGCTCATCTCTCTCTCTCTCTCTCTCTCTCTATATAT
>NW_020201518.1:26215-33522 GCF_001531365.2 Cynara cardunculus var. scolymus
TGATTAACCATTTTTATTGTGGAGGGTATTAATCATGGATATTATCATCTTCATTATTTTAATTTTAGAAAAATACATGAAACAGTTTTCATTAAAATTTCGTTAAATATTATTATATGAAACAATTTCATAACCATATATGAAACAAATTCATCAAAAAAAAAAATATTATATGAAACAATTTCATAAAAAAAAATTTAAAAAATTAAACAATGAAATCGACGTATGAGGGTGGTTTGTACGGTTTTTACAAATGAAGGTGGTTTTTATTTGATCGCTCCTATATATATATATATATATATATATATATAGATTCAATCTCTCATCAAAGTGAGATATCTCAGACTCAACCACAATTCACCAAGACTTCAATACTCAATTCTCATGATACACCTAATTATCTCTTGGTTCTTATTTTAATATATATATATATATATATATATATATATATACTACATTAATAAGCATTTACAATTATATCTTAAGTACAAGTCCTAAAGCTTACAGTACCATCATTTTATGGAACAAATTCCAAAAAAGTCTTAATTACAAACTATTATGCATAATGTACAAGTTGTTTATGTAATGGTTTCTAAACACCAAAAATTACCCATTTTGGGCCAGTTTCTTCTTTCTATTTCTTCCTCTTCTTTGTCCTACCTCTGCCACCACCAAGACCAAACTTTTCTTCTCTTTTGTATCCTTTCTCTACGACCAACAACATTTTGGGTTAGAAAGCAGAGCTCTTTCTTCTTCACAGACCATGCTTTTAGCTTACAGAGTTCTAAAATCCCTTTTCTGCATCTGTTATCATGCGCCAAAAACAAAACTAGGTCAGATAAAGTGAGCTTGTGAGAGGGATCTTTGAATTTCATCGAGACAACACTGCCGAAGGCGTCGTTGATCACCACCTTACAAGGAAAACATAGGCAAAACCACCCTCACCAAGATGGTGGACGACCTTGAAGTGATTGTCGTTGATAACATCAGCGCCTTCGAAAAAGAGCACCCCATTTTCTTCCCCAGTAATGGTAATGCTCTCTCTCAGAAAAGATTGTTCGAATCAAAGTTTTTTTGCAAACTAGATCTACCACTACTATTAGTTCATTATTGTTTTATATCTTTGAGATTAATAGATTATTTGGTTTTCTGATTCTTGTTTTATGGTTTGGTTCCACAAATATGGCTGAAAATGGTATGTATCGATACAATCTATTTTCCAAGGAAATCAATAGGTAGGTATGTGTTATTGAATGAATCGACGATTTTTTATTTGATTTTGCTATCCAAGTCGATTCAGATCATCCCTTTGCATTTCTTCATTCCAGTCCAACTTCACACAAATGGGATTTCAGAGGTATTTATTACACTTTGATTGTCTCCCTTTTTGGGTTTAAGTAAGAAGAAGCAATAAGAAGTGCAGTCTTTTATTAAATCTGCTCATGCTTCATTATAATCCATCAAAAGCAAATTTTGAAGTACTCATGATGCAACTTTTACCATATTCCTAATGTTGTGGAACATTAGAAAATGAATCTTTGACTAGGTAACTGAGAAAGCTAGGTGATAATACTCTGGAACGAATCATAGAAGTAGAGAAGGAATTACCTTTTGGGAAAAAGTAAATTTGTTGATATGTGACATCAAACGTGGCATCTTGACTGTTCTCCTATCTTACAAACTTCCATATTATTGTTTATTGGAGTTGCTTTTATGGGCCAAATTCACGTGTGATTGGCAAGCAAGCAACATCATTTGTTGTTGCCTATTAATTGTTTGATATGTTTGCTACTGAACTTTAAGGAATTTATATAGCAATTTGATTTGTTTGCCATCTCTCTCTAAGACATCTAATTGCATCCACATATATTGTATCAATTCGTCACTTTAACTTTTTGAGCAGCTATTTGTGTTTGAAGGATGATCCCACACAAGACTAAGCGTGGTGCTGGTTGAGAGAATTATTTTATTGTATTGTGTGGTCATGGGCAAGAAACTTAATGTGGGGGAAGTAATAGAAAAAGCCATCCTTTATTGTTCAAGAAGGAGACAAGGGAAACAGTTTTTCCCGGGCTTGATTAACCACTTACTTATGCAAGCGGGTGTTCTCCAATACACAGATGACTTAGTGATTAAAGATTGTGAAGAAAAGTGGACCATTGATATGAAGGTTGTTTCAAGATTAAGAGAGAGCGGTGAGAGAGGTAGGGAGCTACCCGGGATGACACAGACTGTAGAAGAGCTTATGGCACAAAGTGGTAGTATAATGGACTACCTGATAGAGCAACGGGCTGAGATGGTAGAGAAGTTAGAAAGCATGCAGGCTGAGTTGACTGACAGGTTGAAGGCAAGTGAAAAGAAGATGAAGAAGAGGTTTGCAAAGCTGAAAGAAGATTTGGAGAACGAGGCAGCAGACAAGATCAAGAGGCTGCCGAAAAAGTTGATTCGATACAAGACGGAGAACGGGAGATTGAACGCTGAGATTATAGCCGCGGCTGTCCGGACTGCACAACCTACTCCTTCGGAATAGGACAGGTTCTACCACCGTACTTTAGCTTCATATTTTACTTTTTGAGTCGGTAATAGTTTTTTATAGTTTTTAGTCTTAATTTTTATGCATGATCACTTGAATTGAGGAATGTTGCACATGAGATCATAGCCCAAATAATTTTATTGATTACTTGTCATTCAATCAAGGTATTTTGTTTTTGCTAAGACTAGCAAAACCCTTTTTCGGAAAACACTTTGATCACACAATCACCATTAGGAAATGAGATAGGCCTTCTTTTCTATGATCATATTAGTCACTTGCATCTTTTAAACACCGTCAATTCTCCAATGAGGACATTGTCATATTCAAGTTTGGGGGGGGGGGGGGAGTTTACATAAGGACAAAAAGTCAATACAAAAGAGCAAAGCTCTAAATTGACTTCTTATCTCAAATAAGGGTTTGAAAAACACAACAAAAGTCCCATAGGGGTTATGTGGTTTAGAAAATATTATGAAATGGCACAACAAAAGTCCCATAGGGGCCATGTGCATACTCCAAGCAAAAGAGGCCAAAGTGCCCAAAAATTGAAAATTTTATATATGGAGTATTAAAGGAAAAAGGCTATGATTGAAAATAAATGCCAAAGAAAGAAAACCCTATAAGCCCTATTGATCCTAAAATGGTGATTGTGTTTGAACTTAACAAAGAAAAGGATAATGCTAGCCTATGGTTCACACACAAAGAACTTGGTTTTGAGTGACTCATCTTAGATTTATGAAAGGCTATGAACTTCCTGTTTGCTAGAACTCTCTTTGGGTAGGCACTTAATGCCTTGGTCATGCATTTTTGTGTAAATTGAGTCTTTTTGTTTGTCTTTCGGTTGCTTGGGGACAAGCAACAGTTTAAGTTTGGGGTGTGATATGTGTTGAGAATTTAACACATAAAGCACTCATTTTATGTCTTAATAGTTAAAATAATTTCTTTTTATTCCCACTTTGAGTCATTTTTTATTTGTTTCTTTATACATTTGTTATTATGAAGCTAAATATTGTGGTTGACTTGTTGGTTCTCATAGAAGATGCTAATAGAGAGTTTTTGTGAAAACTGCAGGATGCTACAACATTGATGCAGCAACGATCTGATGAATGTGCAGCTTTTTGGAGGGCTTAATGGTTAAGACGCTGCCTTTTTGTACTAGTGGAAGACAGCTGTAAAAGCTGAGTTTTTGGTTAAAAATCTGTAGTTAAGACTTTTGTTAGGATAATGTACTTTTAGTTACTCTTTTGTTACTTGGTAACTTAACTTAGGATGCTTAACCTCCAAGTTTTATATTTTTTGTCTTTTAGTGCCTCCTTTGGGTATAAAAGGAGGGCTTGGGGTTCAATTTTCATCATCCATCAAATCACTATCTAGTTTTAAAATCAACCCTCTCCAAGGGTGATTTATAGTAATCTCTTGAGTTCTTCATCTTTTTCTTCTTTAATATACTCATCTTTAATTTTTGCTCTTTATTTTATGTTCCTTTACGATTATTGTCATTTACATTCCGTTATTTAATTTCCGTAATTTACATTCTCGTCATTTACATTCCCATCATTTACATTCTCGTTATTTTCTTTACGCAATTTACGTTTATGTCTTTACTTTCCGTCAATTATTTTTCTTGTAATTTACTTTCCGTTATGCGTAGCTAAGCTTTTATAGCTTGGGTGTGAGACGGAAAGGTGAGATTTTCAAACCAAACTAAAGTAGCTAAGTGTTTTTAGAAAGTGTTAAAGTGCCATGGATCGCACACCGTTAGACAAAGGAATTGGACCACAAAGCAAGTATACAATACGGTCCAATGTCATCTTTCCAAGTAATAAAGTGGTACAAGTACCGGAATATCGTCCACGGAGATTGTAGCCAAAGTTAAATAAGAGTCCAATGAAAGAGATGATTTCAGATGACGATTTTGAAGACTTTTGTTTGATGTTAAGGTGAATTGAAACAAAATACAGATTATATAAAAGAAGCAAGGGTGTAAGACTTCAGGTGAGACCCAAACACAAATTCCAGTAGCCAATGTTGTATGAATGCTATAGTAAGCAGTGTTTCGAAACTAAGTTCCACCATCTATTTTGAAGGCGTTACTCTCGGACTTCACCATTGCACTATATTATAGCTTTCCACCCATATCTCCATGTGGTGTCCGGACCAGGGATAGTGACACGATGGTGTTTTCAAAATATATGGATAAACAAATCTCTTTATTAAAACTCACTCTCTCAAGTCGATTCCCATATCATTCGAGTTGGCATGTGTTCTTGATAGTTCATCTCTGAATCTATCGTACTTTGACAGTTTCGAAAAGTGACCAACCCGTCGGGAGTTAAGTTTGAAAAACATAAATGACAAGTCTCCTTGTCGGCAACTTTCTCAAGTCTACCTCTTATGTCATCCAAGTTGACGTGCATTCAATGGCTTATCTCTAAGTCCATGGCACTTTAACACTTTCAAAGTGATCAACCCGTCAAGAAGTGTGCTTTTTTTTATAAAAACTCGAATGAAACAATGGAACGTCGTTTAAGAAAACACTTAGCTACTTTCGTTTGGTTTGAAAATCTCACATTTCCGTCTCACACCCAAGCTATAAAAGCTTAKCTACTCATAACAGAAAGTAAATTACACGAAAAATAAATGACGGAAAGAAAAGACATAAACATAAATTGCGTAAAGTAAATGACGAGAAAATAAATAACGAGAAAGTAAATAACGAGAAAGTAAATAACGAGAATGTAAATGACGAGAATGTAAATTGCGGAAATTAAATAACGGAATGTAAATGACAATAATGGTAAAGGAACGTAAAATAAAGAGATGAAAATAAAAGACGAGAATATTAAAGAAGAAAATGATGAACTCAAGATATTACTATAAATCACCCTTGGAGAGGGTTGATTTTAAAACTAGATAGTGTTTTGATGGATGATGAAAATGGAACCCCACGCCCTCCTTTTATACCCAAAGGAGGCACTAAAAGACAAAAAATATAAAACTTGGAGGTTAAGCATCCGAAGTTAAGTTACAAAGTAACAAAAGAGTAACTAAAAGTACATTAGCCTAACAAAAGTCTTAACTACAGATTTTTAACCAAAAACTCAGCTTTTACAGCTGTCTTCCACTAGTACAAAAAGGCAGCGTCTTAACCATTAAACCCTCCAAAAAGCTGTACATTCATCAGATCGCCGCTGCACCAATGTTGTAGCATCCTGCTGTTTTCACAAAAACTCTCTATTAGCATCTTCTATGAGTACCAACAAGTCAACCACAATATTTAGCTTCATAATAACAAATGTATAAAGAAACAAATAAAAAAAATGACTCAAAGTGGGAATAAAAAGAAATTATTTTAACTAATAAGACTTAAAACGAGTGCTTTATGTATTAAATGCTCAACATATATCACTGTATTTGGTCTGGAAACCAATTACAATGTATGCCTACTTTGGTATAGCCCTGCCCAGCATGCCCCTGTGCTAGGTTTTCGTACAATTCTTCCCACTTCTTGCAAAATCCACTCATGATCTTTGATTTGCACCAGCCAACACTCAAGTTCATATCTTTCCTGAATAAAGAACTTACATAATAACATCACATTATAAAGACAA
Source organism: Cynara cardunculus var. scolymus (assembly GCF_001531365.2). NCBI lineage: Eukaryota > Viridiplantae > Streptophyta > Magnoliopsida > Asterales > Asteraceae > Cynara > Cynara cardunculus. The sequence continues at coordinate 32,357 of NW_020201518.1, forward strand.
TAATAACCTACAAATATGTGATATGATAAAAATACATTGGTGTCCATCAACTATTCATCACATCACATGTTTTTGCATTAGAAGGCAAATGGTATTTTTATCTGGATTAACCTTCCAAATTATGCGTTGTTGCATTTATCATGGAGAGACCTAATGATCATTGCTGAATTTATTTAGGATTGAGATATATTTTTCTGCCTTTTGATCAAATCATATCATTGTATCAAGAGTCACTACCTATGGAGCTGTTTTGTTGTTTATGGTACTTTTTACTATTATACCCACTGTCTCATTCAAGTAGGTAAATTTCTTCAGTTCATTAAAGAAGTTTCACTATTTTTTTACCTTATTGCATAATTATAATGTTTTTTGGATCTGTAAAGCCATCATAAGGTAACCAATGTTTGCATCCAACACTAAAATGCTTAGCGAAAATGAAAAATTTCAGAACCTGAAGTTTCATGGCAGATTTTTAGCTGCTAAATAGAGTTTTGTATTATAACTTCAAGTGTCACCATTTTTGCTTTGATAGAGTTGAATTGCACTTTGTATCTTGTACATAAAATTATTTACTCAAAAAAAGATATACATATGCAAAAAAGTGGATTAGGTCAAACGTATTTGCATTTGGTCTTTTTTTCGTTCAGATGTGAAAACCCTCAACAATGTGTGACTGGTTAAGCAAGAAAAAAGCTTGAAGGGTTAAAGAATCTGATGAGTCCAGATTTCATACAAACATGGTATGATCTTTATAGATTGTGATGAACATCAAAGTAGAAAGAAGATGATTAGATTGAGAGGAGAGAGAATATTACATCAACAAATCTTGATTTTCAGATTAATGACAAAGCTTAATTACAATTACAAGGTAAATCCTATTTATACTAGGAAATGTAAAGACTAAGCTATTACAAGGAAACTATACTCAGGAGAAACTTGAATACAACTTTTAAGCACTAACTTGAACCCAACATTCTCCCCCTTTGGATTCAAGTTTGGACTCTTGTAAACTTCGTTTTGCGCAGTCCAAGTATTTTCTCCAACCTTCTCAGAGCATTTCTATACTGAATCTTTTCCTTGAGCAAATTGATAGTGTTGACGAGCAAGTATCTTTCTTTGGAATTCATTCGTTCAGATCCAGTAGCCTTTTCGTCCATCACCCTCTT
>NW_020201518.1:37587-39113 GCF_001531365.2 Cynara cardunculus var. scolymus
AAAAAATCTAAAACATTAGTACCCATTTTATTCAAAAGAAAATTGAATTACAAAAAAAATACACACACACACACACAAAAAATTCAAAGCAAATGAAAAAAAATAAAAATAAAATTCACACACAAAAATAAAAACTAAAAAAAATGAAATTTAAAAAAAAAAATCTAACCTAAAAAAAATAAACTAAAAAAATAGTAAAAAAATAAAGGATCAAACACTTGGTAAAATTTTCAAAAAAATTGAAAACACATTGACCGGATTAGGAATCCGGACAACACAACACTACACTAAACACTTAGACCAAAAGGAATTTTGTGTCCGGATTAGAAGTCCGGACAACACACAACACTTAAAGAAAGTAAAAGAATTGTGTCCGGATTAGAAGTCCGGACGACACACTAAACACAAGTCAAAACACACTAAGTCATAAACCGGACAATCATCAACTGGTTTAAGGTTGATCAGATTGAAGTCCGATCACCTTATCTGGTGAGATATCCGTTCAAAACACAACGAATACAATCACAAAATACGTAAAATAAACATAAATATAATCCAAATATACACTACATACGCACTCGAAAATGAAAAACGACACACATTACACTAAAATACACTGTCTAAATCGAGTTAATACGAGTTTATGGATCGATTATGAAGTTATGTTCATATTAAGTCAATCTCAGTCCATATAATCAATAATGATCGAAACAATCAACGAATAAGGATAGTAAACAAWTGAATCGATTCGTAACCTTGAATGAAAACGATGAACAGTGGACGAGATTGATGAGATGAAATCAAAGAACTTGATTTGAGCGGATAGATTGAGCGGAGACGACAATGAACAGTGAAGGAATGTAAAAAAGTAAAAATGAAAATAAGACGGTTATTTATAGTCAAAGGTCAAAAACCATTCATATGCTAAACCGCTCAAGGCTTATCTGGATTAGAATAAACCGGTCAAGAGGTGTCCGGCTTATGGAATGAATATTATCTAAGTGTTAATCCGGATACTAAACCGCTCAAGGCATGTATGGTTTAGATGAACACCGCTCAAGGCATGTACGGTTTAGATGAACACCGTTCAAAGGATAAACGGATTAATGATAAACCGCTCAAAGAGTAATCGGATTAAGGATAAACCGCTCAACAAAGAAAGTTAAACCGCTCAAGGATTGAGCGATTTAAAGACTTAGAGAAATTGAACAAGCTCAAATGATTTTATCGATTTAATATCCGCACAATCCATTGCATGAGTATATCTAATCTTGTCCGGATAAGAGTTTATCATATAGCCTTTTGTCCGGATGTCTAAACCGCACAATAAACCGCTCAAGCTTTGTCCGGTTTAACAATAAACCGCTCAAGCTTTGTCCGGATTTAGACTAAACCGTCCAAATACTTATATTTCAAAACTCAATTATCTTTCAAAAATTAGAGAATACTTAAAATACCTGTGAGAAAAATATAACATATTAGCTCAACACATATAAAATTCACTCCCCCTAAAAATATGATCAGAT
>NW_020201518.1:40078-59213 GCF_001531365.2 Cynara cardunculus var. scolymus
TAAGGGCATAAAAGTTTTTACAGTATTTGGGATTTGTAGATCCAAATATTATGTCATCTACATAAATCTGTATCAAGATAATATCAGACTTTTCCTTTTTAATAAAAAGAGTGGTGTCGATGTTACCTTTCGAGAAGCCCGATTTTACCAGAAATTCTGACAATATCATCTTTTCTATCTGGATCCACATGCTGTGACCAGATGATTTGTAGCTATCAATACTGGTGTAGATGTCATTGGTCAGTGCTTGCATCATGTAAGATTTGCAAAGCACATCATCATGTGCTCTCTCTTTATCTTCAGGAGTATACTGATCTTTCCGTTTAGGTAATCTCTGTGCAGGAATGCCTAGTACAGTATCAGCTTCTACTATTACAAAGAATTCAGCAGGACCTTACAGTAGAGATTGCATGATCAGTTCTCCTTCTTTCATTCTTTCAATAAAATTCAAAAATCTGTCTCTCCATTGATTATAATCTCCTTGAAAAAGAACTGGTGGCTTGGTATCAGTACCAATAGCCATTGCTTCTTTTGAGCTCATCTTTGCAGTTTGTATAAAAAATAGGATCGACTGYAGTTCAAAGTTTGAATTTAAAAGATCAGTTTACAAAAATATATCTGATAAAATGTAAACTAGAATAAGCACACATTCAACACTTARACAATTAAGCACATAAACACTTGTCCGGATTAGCAATCCGCACACGTTGTCCGGTTTACAAGTCCGGTTAAAAAGATAGACGAATTTAACTAGTTATCCGGATTAACAATCCGGGCAACACATGAACATAAACCATACAAAGTCTAAATCTTAAACCGATCAAAAGTCAAACTCTTAAAAATCCGTTCAAAAAGTCAAACTTATTAAACCGATCAAAGTCAAACAATTAATCAATCAAATTCAAACACCGTTCAAATGTATACCGTCCAAGATGTAATACGATTGTAGAAATAAATCGCTCACTTACCAAGCGGATTCTAAACCGCACACTTACCACRCGGATTTGGTTAAACCGGTCAATATCTGTTCAAGTTACTAAGTCCTTACCAGCCGGATACTTTTAAACCGCTTACTAAACCTTTCAAGTGTTGCACGGTTTATCAACTAATCTTCACAAGTTATCACCGGTTTACTAGCCGGATTAGCTAAACCGCACACAAAGTCCTTCCAAGAGATGTCCGGTATTTCCTGTAACAAAACAACTCAAAAACACATGAAGATTAAGCCGCACAAGCCTTAACCGGATAGAGATTCAACCAAAAACATAAAATTTCACACTTTTTACCAAAAAGTGAATCAAAACATGAAAAAAAATATGAGTTTTTATGAACTTTTCCAGAAAGCTAAAAATCAAATTTCGACATTTTCAGCCTTAAAACTTGTGTAAAATGCAAAATTGTGTGAATCAAAGTTGTTTGAAATACAAAACCGAAGCTAGCGAAACAAATCTTTATCAATAACACTCAAAAATTGAACAATTTTGGCACAAAAACCAATGCGGTAAAAAAAAATCAAGAACAGTGAAGAACAGTGAAGAATCAGATCGAAAAATTAACAAAAAATTTGTGCAAAATGTGTAAGATGGATATCTTCAAATCCAAACTGCTGCAGCTTGCTCTGATACCAATTGATGAGTCCAGATTTCATACAAACATGGTATGATCTTCATAGATTGTGATGAACATCAAAGTAGAAAGAAGATGATTAGATTGAGAGGAGAGAGAATATTACATCAACAAATCTTGATTTTCAGATTAATGACAAAGCTTAATTACAATTACAAGGTAAATCCTATTTATACTAGGAAATGTAAAGACTAAGCTATTACAAGGAAACTATACTAAGGAGAAACTTGAATACAACTTTTAAGCACTAACTTGAACCCAACAGAATCATAGTTCACATCTGAAATAAGATGATGCCAACGAGTTGGTTTTAATTTTTCTTGTCCATGGAGGAAGATGATGGTGGTGGTGATGGCTCTCTCATCTTGTCATTGTTGGTGGTGGCGGTGATTGCAACATCATCATCAGAGATTGAGGGACCATGTCATTTTGTTATTAGAGAGAGAAAGGGAGTGGTCATAGTTTTCTTTTAGATATTTCCTGCCAGTTTGTTTTTCTTTCTAATTTTGTTTTTGTTTGTTTTTAGTTTTATAATTTGATAAAATATTTATGTTTACAAAGTCAATTTTTTTGGTTAATATAGAAGAGTAAAATGGACAAATACATGCATAAGGATAATCTTATTAGGATCACTTTTCAATCATTTTGAATTGTTCGAGCTTAAGCATCAAATGTTGTCTTAATTTTTGGATGGATTTCAGGCTTCAACACTTCAAAAAACAAACCAGCCCTAAGTTAACCTGATACCTACACTTTTCATGACAACTGATATGCCCATTTCTATCCAAACTTATGAAGACTTCTTATCCTTTCAAATATTGCAGTGGTAAGTTGCTATATCACTTTCATTTAACTTGCTCTGTATCTTCCTTGCTCACAGTGTACAAAATGTTTATGAGGTTGTACAATCGAGAAAAGAATTCAACTCTATCATGAAAGTAGACAAAATAATAAAATGGTTTTAGCAAGTTCTAAAATTTTACCAACTGCTGCGTTGCAGCGGGTAACTGTTGTAGGTATGTTTTATAGCCATGAAATATAAGCTTTGATGTTCCAAATATAATTCATAAAAATAGGGAAATGATTAGTACTTTGGTTTTAATTTATATGATTAGTATTTCATGTAAAGATTTGATTTCAAAATATGGGTCAGTCTCAAAACTTCCTAAAGTTTCGATTCGAGGAGATGATACCGCTGCTTTGTTGTACCCATCTGGGACAACTGGTGTTAGTAAGGGTGTCATTTTGAGCCACCGGAACTTCATCTCAATATCACAAATATTAGCTTCTGATCAAAGATTATTAGGGGAAAAGGGTTATATTTTATTGTGTTTCTTGCCAATGTTTCATATATTTGGACTTGGAATTGAATTATACTCTCAGTTACAAGAAGGGAATACCGTTGTGTCAGTGGGAAAGTTTGATTTTGGAGGGATGGTGAAGAACATTGAGAAATATAGAGATACATTTGTGGGTTGTTCCTCCAGTTATACTTGCTTTAGCTAAGCAGTATGTGGTGAAGAAGTTTGATCTTTCTTAACTAAAGCAAATGGGGTCCGGTGCTGCACCTTTGGGGAAAGAATTGATGGAGGAGTGTGCCAAGAAATTCCCTTCTGTTGTAGTTATGCAGGTAATCTTAGATTACATTCGAGCTAATAAGTTCAATGATCTCTTTCACAATTTCATGAGCTGTTAATTTTGACTTTTGGCTGCTTAATTGGTGTCTTAATAACTGATATAGTTTTGTAATGGAGCAGGTAGTTCATAAGCTTTCTTCAGTAAACTGGACCAGGTATTGTGATAATCGGATCCTGGTTATCACCAGAGGTAATGAATACGTAATTATCTGTTAAATGATTTCGTGATAGCATGATAAATTGATATATTTGATCATGCCAGTATGTGAAATTATATGCATAAATGTAAATGCATCAATTATATGGGTATATGTGTGAAATGTGAAATACGTGTATATGTATATATATATATGTATGTATGTATATATATATCATGTGAATGTGTGTATGGTTATGTACATGCATGCATGAAATGTATGTGTGAGTATATAATTATATGAACGAATAAGGGAATGCATGTGTTATATGCATGCATGAGGGGTGGCCGTATAAATATGAGTTAAAGCCTCTATATCTCTTCTGGCCAATTTGGGAATTAGAAAGCGGTTTAAAGAAATCAGTATTGATCGGATTACTTATCTTGAAGAAGGATTCAATTTGGTTTCAAAGAAGATTTCATAAGGTGAGTGGTTTACATGTTTTAATTCCTTTGAAATGTTTAAAATTGTTGTATAAACTTGTCACCCGGTTTAAAGATTTAACCAAAGGAAGTTTTATCCGAATTATGAATAAACTGGTCAAATGGTAAGCGATTTAAGTGTATAAATCGGTCAAGTCATGAGCGGTTTAGAGCTAAACCGCTTAACTCGTGAAAGGTATAACCTTAAACCAGAAGAGGGTTGGGCGAACCAAATCTAAACCGGACATGCCTTAACCGGTTTAAGGGTAAATCGGTTAATTGAGTTAACCGGTTTATAGGATGAGCTGTTTATGAACTTGAATTTTTATCCAAAGTATTTTTAAACGGAGAAGTAGGAATACGTCTATGAGATGGTCGATTTATTTTAAATCGGACAATTATGCATAGTGTTGTACGGATTTGATATCCGGATAAAAGTGTTGGAATCTTTTTCTAATTGTTAAATCGGACAAACTATGTGTGAAGTGTTGTCCGGATTTGTTATCCGGACAAGGTTGACCGGATTACATGTTGAATTGTCAAGTGATGATTCTTTCAAACAATAAATGGGAATTTTGACAAAATGAATTTGAACTGATAATAATTCCATTGACTGCGGTCTATTCTATATGGAATTTTTTTGTGAAATATTTTGATGAGGAAATAAGAGTGGCATATCAAGGAGATGTGTACTATGGGATAAGGGTGGCATATCAAGGAGAGATGTACCATGGGATAAGGGTGGCATATCAAGGAGAGGTGTACATTTGTATATAAGGGTGGCATTTGTATATGTGTGTTATGTAATATAACTCTTACTATTATATCCCTTAAGATTACCGTGGTCTGGAATCTTTATTTCTTTGTGATTTAAAGGTTTAGGATCAGGGTTCTTATTGGAAATCATAGTCTGGATGTTATTAAAGATGAGATAACAGGTTTGACCTGGAACTTTGATTAAACCTTATTTGACTTGAAAGGTTTAAAAGTAGCATTATGATAATCTTGTTAGCACAAACCTGGTTGGAGTTGATATATTGTTTGTAAGCAGAGAATTTGGCTTGAAAAGTGAAAGGTATTAGTATTATACCTTACTTGCTCATATATTTGCGATATATATGAAAAATTGTTTTACCTAAAAGTTTTGGTGATTTTCACCCTGCAATAACATAAATAGGGTAACTCACTAGACCTTTCGGTCTAACCCTCGTTTTATGATTTTAAACATGTATTGCAGGAGGTGCAGAAGGTAAGGAAAAAGGGAAAATATGATAATTTCCCTATATGTTTACCAGAATGAAGAATGGCTGATGATATGTATAGTTTTGATAGATGAAACTGGTTTAGTGCAAGAATTGTATTTTGAATTTTTGGACCGTGTATTTCGTACTGGTAGATTCTTGTACTAAGGGACCAATGTGGTGTACAAACATGTATTTCTTGTATATGAAGTATATGTTACATGCAATATGTGGAATAGGGTGTAACAGAAAGTGTATCAGAGTCTGAGTTTAAGGGATTTAGGTATTTAATAGCATGATACCTACACTTAAACTATTTTATTGCATGTTAAGGGTCCCTAACATAGTTAGCATCATTGGAAATAAATATGATGAGTTGAAAGAACAGTGTGTAAGGTAAATTTTAATTACATCTGGCCAGTGTAATTATAAATTTACAGGTACATACCGGAACTTGAATACTTCATTGCATTTTGGAATGTGAATACATGATTATTAACACTAAAATTTGCAGATGTCTGGCCGAACTCAGAGATCTGAAAGAATGGCTCATCCAGAGTCTAAGAAAAAAGAAGAATCCCTCGTTAACCTTCCGACTAGTACTTCCAGAAATAGAGGTCGAGGAAGACCAAGGGGACGAGGCAGAGGGAGAAGTCAGTCGCAAGGAAGGGGTCAGACCGAAGTTCATTCTGAACACGAAGAATCCCATTCTGGGAATGTTCAGGAAAGATCGGTGCCACACCCAGAATATTAACCAGAGATATGCTGGCAGAGGAAATGGGGAAGTTACGGGAAACTCTGACATCGATCATGGGAATACCGGCTAGGGTAGAAATGGAAAGAGTGAAAGTTCATCCCTCTGTTCTCGTCACCCACAACAAGGAGGGAGATATCAAGATGTTTTTGGCATGCAAGCCACCAACCTTTTATGGAGAAATGGATCCAGTGAAAGCTATGTGCTATATCAAGGAAATGGAATCTGTGTTCAACACCATTCGGTGTCCCGAAACAGATAAAGTTCGATTTGTTGTTTCAGTATTGAAATCAAATGCTCTGTTTTGGTGGGAACTTGAATCGTTGGCCAGAACGGATGTTTTACAAACATTATCCTGGACAGGATTTGTGGAATGGTTCAAGGATCAGTTTTGTCCTAAAACTGTTGTATGAGAAATGGAAGAATATTTCTTGAAATTAGAACAAGGAAATGGAACAGTTCGGGAGTATACCGAGAAATTCATTGAATACTCTTGATTTGCCGAGCACTATGTTTCATCAGAATCCAGGAAAATAGAAAGGTACATCTGGGGTTTGAAACCCTCAATCAGAGAATTTTTAATTGCTATGAACCCCAATACCTTTTCACTAACTATAGATACGACCGAAGTAACAGAACGAAATAAGAATCGGCAATTAGAAGGAAAAGTTGTGAAGAAAAGAAAATGGGAGGGGCCTTCATCAAACTTTAGAGGGCCAAAAGCAGTAAAATACGATAACAGATCTGAGCTGAAGATGGGTGAGAAAGTCTGTACTCAATGTTGGCAGGTTCATCAGGGTGAGTGCAAGATGGACCCAAGAAAATGCTACAAGTGTGGTGAAGCGGGCCATTTGTCAAGGAGTTGCCCAACTAACAGAAGGTGTTTTAATTGCAATTCTCCGGATCATATTGGACCAAACTGTCCATTGTTAAGAACTTCATAGTTGACAATGGGAAGTGATGTATCGGGTGCTCGGGGAAGACCTACCGTGAACAGAGGAGGGCAAGAAGGGCCACGCGGACGGTCCTTCCAAACGACAAAAAATGAGGCAAAAGCGTCACCAGATGTAGTAACAGGTACTTTCCTTCTGAATTCAATACATGCTAAGATGTTATTTGACTTTTCGTTTGTGTCACCATCGTTTGCTCAAATTGCATGTTTGAATTTTGTGGTACTTTATGACAAATTAGTAATTGATACTACTAATAGTCAGGAAATTGTTACTAGTGTATTCAATAACTGGATTATTGTTACTGAGGGTTGTGAGCTACCAATTCGATTATTCCCTATGCCGATGAAGGAATTTGATGTAGTGGTGGGTATGGACTGGTTAGCAGAGCATCTGGCTAGTATTGTTTGCAATAAGAAAATGATCAGAATTACTCTGCCAGACCAAGGAACAGTTGTTATTTATGGTGATCGTCAGAATCACCATACCAATATTTTAACTATGATGAAAGCTCAGAAAAGTATCCGAAAGAAATGCCAAGGATGTTTGGCTTATGTAATTGATGTAAAGAAAGAGGAAGGAAAAGAGAAATCAATTCTAATTGTTAATGAATATCAGGAAGTCTTTCCTGAGGAGTTATCTGGATTGCCACCGGACCGAGTTATTGAATTCCAAATTGATCTCATACTAGGAGTTACACCAGTAGCAAAGGCACTGTACCGGTTAGCTCCATCAGAACTGAAGGAATTAATTGTTCAGTTGAAGGATTTAATAGATAAAGGATTCATTAGACCCAACACTTCACCTTGGGGTACTCCGGTCTTATTTGTTAAGAAGAAATATGGGTCTATGCGAATGTGTATAGACTATCGTAAATTGAACAAACTGATAATTAAAAACAAATATTCTTTACCAAGGATTGATGATTTGTTCGATCAATTGGTAGAAGCAAGTTATTTCTCCAATATTGACTTAAGGTCGGGGTATCATCAGCTTAAGGTCAGAGAGGAAGACATTGCTATAACAGCTTTCAGAACTAGGTACGGGCATCACGATTTCTTAGTTATGTCATTCGGCTTAATTAATGCACCCGCGGCCTTTATGGATTTGTTGAATAGGGTATGTAAGAAATATCTTGATAAATTCGTTATTGTATTTATTGATGATATTCTTATATACTCTAAGACCGAAGAAGAGCACGCGGAACATCTTCGCCTGATACTGGAATTGTTGAAAAAGGAAAGGTTGTATGCCAAGTTGTCTAAATGTGAGTTCTGGTTAAGAGAAGTTCAGTTTCTAGGTCATGTCATATCAAAGGAAGGGGTAAAGGTAGATCCAGCTAAAATCAAAGCAGTTGAAAAGTGGGAAGCTCCAAAAACTCCTTTTGAAGTCCGAAGCTTGTTGGGGTTGGCAGGCTATTACCGTAAATTCATCCAGGACTTTTCTAAGATAGCCGTGCCATTGACCAAATTAACTCAAAAAAACATAAATTTCGGTGGGAAAGAGAACAGCAAGAGGCTTTCCAATTATTAAAGGATCATCTTTGTAGTGCACCGGTGTTAACACTACCTGATGGATCCGAAGATTTTGTAGTATACAGTGATGCTTCAAGGCTGGGATTGGGATGTGTTTTGATGCAAAGAGGAAAGGTTATTTCTTATGCGTCGAGGCAATTGAAAGATCATGAGAAGCAGTATCCAACCCATGATATGGAATTAGCTGCAGTAGTGTTTGCTATGAAAATCTGGAGACATTATCTTCTGGGGACAAAGTGTCAGATTTATACTGATCACAAAAGTTTGCAACATTTGTTCAGTCAGAAAGAATTAAATATGTGACAGCATCGGTGGATTGAACTTGTAAATGATTATGATTGTGAAATCCTCTACCATCCGGGAGAAGCCAACGTGGTAGCTGACGCTCTGAGCAGAAAAGAAAAGAGCGGAACTATTAAAGCTGTAGCAATGAGAATGAACTTGGCCCCTGATATTCATAAAGAGATTCTAAGATGTCATAAAAAAGCCATGAAAGAAGAATTTGTCAAAACAAAAAGGTTGGGTAAGATGATTTCAACTCTGGAACCTAACGATGAAGGAATTATGTGCTTTCAAGGGCGAATCTGGGTATTGTGTTTTGGAGATATTCGGAACACTATATTAAATGAAAGTCATAAGTCCTGATACTCTATTCATCCAGGTACCAATAAGATGTACAAAGATCTAAAATCTTTTTATTGGTGGCCCGGATTGAAGAGAGACATAGCCAAATATGTGGAGCAATGTCTGACATGTTTACAGGTTATGGTTGAACATCAAAAGCCGTATGGAAGCCTTCAATCTTCGGAGATACCTGTCTGGAAATGGGATCACATTACAATGGATTTCGTCAAGAAATTACCTCGAACTTCAAAAAGGTATGACGCGATCTGGGTAATTGTGGATCGTCTATCTAAATCTGCGCATTTTCTACCAATAAGAGAGAATTACTCTTTAGAAAAGTTGGCTCAGATTTATATCAAAGAAATTGTAACCTGACTCGGTGTTCCATTATCTATTATCTCTGATAGAGATAGTCGGTTTACTTCAAAGTTCTGGGAAACTTTACAAAAAGCTTTGGGGTCTGAAATCCGACTAAGCACAGCCTACCATCCGCAAACTGACGGACAAAGTGAAAGAACTATCCAGACTCTCGAAGACATGTTGAGAAGTTGTATCATTGATTTCGGGGAATCGTGGAAAGATCACTTGCCGTAAATAGAGTTTGCATATAATAACAGTTATTATTCCAGCATCCAAGCGGCACCATATGAAGTATTGTATGGACGTAAATGCTAAACCCCGTTATGTTGGAATGAGGTAAGAGAAAGACAGTTGACGGGTCCAGAGATTGTTAAGAGACTTCTAAAAGTTTGAACAGATCTGTGAAAGAATTAAAGCAGCACAAAACCGCCAGAAAAGTTATGTTGATAATCGTCGAAAGTCGATTGAATTTTGTGTAGGTGATTTTGTAATGCTGAAAGTTTCGCCGTGGAAGGGTGTCATTAGATTCAGAAAGAAAGGTAAGCTCAGTCCGAGTGTTGGACCATTCAGAATATGTAAGCGAGTTGGGCCAGTAGCATATCAATTATAGCTACCAGAGGAACTAAGTCTGATTCATAACACTTTCCATGTATAAAACTTGCGAAAATGTTTAACTGATCCAAGTCTAGCTGTACCGCTGCCAGAGGTTAAATTGTAAAGTAAGTTGACCTTTGTGGAAACACCAGAAGCTGTGATTGACCAAAAGGTGAGGGTGTTGAGAAACAAAGAGATCAGTCTGGTTAAAGTATAGTGGAAGTTTCACAAAGAACCAGAAGCGACTTGGGAATTGGAGTAAAAAATGAGATCAGAATACCCATGGCTCTTTGATTAAAGGAATTCCGGGGCGGAATTCTTTTGAGGGGCGGATAATGTGATAAACAGATCTTTGTTATCACCAGAGGTAATGAATACGTGATTATATGTTAAATGATTTTGTGATAGAATGATAAATTGATATATTTGATCATGCTAGTATGTGAAATTATATGCATAAATGTATATGCATCAATTATATGGGTATATGTGTGAAATGTGAAATGTGTGTATATATATATGATGTGAATGTATGTATGGTTATGCACGTGCATGCATGAAATGTATGTGTGAGTATATAATTATATGAATGAATAAGGGAATGCATGTGTTATATGCATGCATGAGGGGTGGCCGCCTTTCCATAAATGGAAAAGGGTATAAATATGAGTTAAAGCCTCCATTTTTCTTCTGGCCAATTTGGGAATTAGAAAGCGGTTTAAAGAAATCAATATTGATCGGATTACTTATTTTGAAGAAGGATTCAATTTGGTTTCAAAGAAGATTTCATAAGGTGAGTGGTTTACATGTTTTAATTCCTTTGAAATGTATAAAATTGTTGTATAAACTTGTCACTCGGGTTAAAGATTTAACCAAAGGTAGTGTTATCCAGATTATGAATAAACCTGTCAAATGGTAAGCGATTTATGTGTATAAATGGATCAATTCATGAGCGGTTTAGAGTCAAACCGCCTAAGGCGTGAAAGGTATAACCTTAAACAGGAAGAGGGTTGGGCGGACCAAATCTAAACCGGACATGCCTTAACTTGTTTAAGGGTAAATCGGCTAATTGAGTTAACCGATTTAGAGGATGAGCGGTTTATGATCTTGAATTTTTATGCCAAGTATTTTTAAACGGAGAAGTAGGAATGCGACTATGAGATGGCTGATTTATTTTAAATCAGACAATTATGCATAGTGTTGTCCGGATTTGATGTCCGAATTTGATATCCGGACAAAAGTGTTGGAATCTTTTTCTAATTGTTAAATCGGACAAACTATGTGTGAAGTGTTGTCCGGATTTGTTATCCTGACAAGGTTGACCGGATTACATGTTGACTTGTCAAGTGATGATTCTTTCAAACAATAAATGGGAATTTTGACAAAATGAATTTGAACTGATAATAATTCCATTGACTGCGGTCTATTCTTTATGGAATTGTTTTGTGAAATATTTTGATGAGGAAATAAGGGTGGCATATCAAGGAGGGGTGTACTATGGGATAAGGGTGGCATATCAAGGAGAGGTGTACCATGTGATAAGGGTGGCATATCAAGGAGAGGTGTACCAGGGGATAAGGGTGGCATATCAAGGAGAGGTGTACATTTGGATATAAGGGTGGCATTTGTATATGTGTTTTATGTAATATAACTCTTACTATTATATACTTTAAGATTATCGTGGTCTGGAATCTTTATTTCTTTGTGATTTAAAGGTTTAGGATCAGGGTTCTTATTTGAAATCATAGTCTGGATGTTATTAAAGAGGAGATAACAGGTTTCGCCTGGAACTTTGAATAAACCTTATTTGACTTGAAAGGTTTAAAAGTAGCATTATGATAATCTGGTTAGTGCAAACCTGTTTGGAGTTGATATATTGTTTGTAAGCAGAGAATTTGGCTTCAAAAGTGAAAGGTATTGGTACTATACCTTACTTGCTCACATATTTGCGTTATATTTGAAAAATTGTCTTACCTAAAAGTTTTGATGATTTTCACCCTGCAATAACATAAATAGGGTAACTCACTAGACCTTTCGGTCTAACCCTCGTTTTGTGATTTTAAACATGTATTGCAGGAGGTGCAGAAGGTAAGAGAAAAAAGAAAATATGATTATTTCCCTATATGTTTACCTGAATGAAGAATGGTTGATGATATGTATAGTTTTGATAGATGAAACTGGTTTAGTGCCAGAATTGTATTTTGAATTTTTGGACCATGTATTTTGTACTGGTAGATTCTTGTACTAAGAGACCAATGTGGTGTACAAACATGTATTTCTTGTATATGAAGTATATGTTACATGCAATATGTGGTATCGGGTGTAACAGGTATGCATTTTGGGTTTGATCTCTATGTTATTTTTTTACCTCTAGACTTCTATATGATGCTTGATTTATATCTTCTTCTTGAGTCTGTTTATCTTTGTTTCTTCTTATCATCTTTGTGGTTTTTTTGGCATCTTGTTGGTGGTTGATCTTTGGATCCTACCATAATGTATGCTTGGTCTCATTTGTGGTACTTGGGTTGTTGATCTTTGATCTGACCCAACTTATATTATAATGTGATATTTTGTTCTCTTTTCTGGCTTCTCCTCTCTATATTCTTGTTTTGCTTTTGGTGGATTGACTTCTATGCTCTATGCATCTATCATTGACCATTTTAGATTTGGTGGTATAAGGTCGTAATAGCTGTTCATGATAACACATATTCAGTCTTTGGTGGTTTTAGGTTTGTAACTGATATAAGGTGTCTTGAGAATGGCTTATAGTGTTTGGGATTGTGGATGGAATCTGGGGCTAATTGTAATATGCTTTTGTTAAACCCCATAATTCATAAAGTGAAAAAGTAATGAAAAACAATAAGTGATGAAGAACCAGAAGACCGATGAAGACATCAAGGCAGAATTGACTAAGTCTGGAGCAAAACCAGAGGACCGATGGACGACCAAGGTTGCGATGGAAAGAGCATCTTCATCGAACCTCTGGTCAACTACACTTAGAGTATTTTCCAGCAATTCATCCAGAAGCATGCGATGAAGATTTCAAGATAAGGATGATCCACCATACCATGAATGACAGCTAGAAATGACAAGTCAACAGCTAGATTTCGAGTTTATCTTAATTACTAAAGTTTATCCGTAGTTTAAATAATCGTTATCTGTTATTAGAAGATTAGCTAAAAAGTCTCATTAGATAGTTATCTTCTTATTAGTATAAATAGGTGATTAGGCCTATTGTAGTCTAAGTCGTTTTTACGTTTTTATTATTAATAAAGTGAAATCTTTGACGCTCAAGATTGTTCTTATTTTTTTCATAATTTCTTCTTGAGTATTCATCACTTTGTTTATCAAATCACTATAATTTGGTTGTTATTAACTAGATTATGAGTGTTATTGAGAGATCTGGGATCAACAGCTTTAGCAGTTCTGGCTTTTACTCTTATGGTTTACACATATTCTACTCAAGAAGAAATTATGAACAAATAATACGACTTTATACCACCAAATCTTTGGCCTTGATCACAAAGCAGTTCCAGAAAAAGTTCATCAAGAAACCTTATGAACGAACAGAGTTCAAGAGGGAAAGGTACCAGTCATCGTATGAGAGGAAGCCATCCAAATTTCATCAGAGGGAAGACATAAGAGATGGGAGAGAAGAAAGAGAAGAAGGAAGAGAAGATAAAAGAGACGAGAGGAAAGAAGACAAGGATGGAAGGAAAAATGACCTCCGATGCTTCAGGTGTGGAAAACTTGGTCATTTTTCCAAAGAATGCAGAGGACGATTGGTAAAGGATGCTGACTATTACAAGAAAAAATACAAATATAATTCCAGAGAGCGAAGCCTGATGTCTGAGAAAGAAAATTGGGTGTCCGATTCTTCATCAGACGATGAAGACAAAGCACTCATTTGTTTAATGGCCACGTCCAATGCAACATCTGCCCATAACTCTGATGATCAGATATGTGAGTCTACCTCCAATGAAACCAACTCTGCCCCATCGGAGCTAGAGTTAAGGGTAATAAAACTTTCAGAGGATTTCCTCAAATTAAAAGAAAAATTGAACTTTGAAAAATCTGAAAGATTAAAAGCGGAAAAAGAAGCAAGTTTCTACAAAAGAGAAACTGATCTTCTAACCGAAGAAAAAGCTGTCCTTGCAAAGGAAAAGACTAGCATCAGCACTCTTAAGAAATCAGAGGAAGATAAACTTCTGGAATTAAAGAAACGAATAACTAAGGACCTAGAAAAGAAAACAAAGGCCATAAAGGAATCCGAGGCAGAGAGACTAAATTCAGTAGCTCTTAAAGATTTCTTTCAAAAAGAAYGGGAAATACTTCACYAGAAGCTTCAAACCAATGAACTTCTGATGAAGAAGTATAAAGATGCCCAAGACGTTTATGAAAAATTATATGGTCAAACGGACACTCAAGGGATAGGATTCAATGAATTGGATGTCCTTCCAACACCAGCCAGCCATCCAGAGGCCATTCTTCGGGCCTCTGGAGATGTATTAGCCGAGGAACCACATTTTCCATCACCCCTCTCTCAACAGAGAGGTGATGAAGATATAAGAGCCCCTTCGCCTCAGGGCTCCATACATCCTACCACACACACAGAAGCATGTGTTGCTTTTGATATTGAACCCCAAGATCATTCAGAGCGATCTTCCCTTCATGCACACCCCCTTTCGATATTTGATCTACCGAAGGGGACACACATTCGCTTCACTTACCCGGCCTCTGAAGCCGAGGAAGAGGAAGTTGATGTCGAAACATCACGAGATAACTCCTCTCTTGAGGGCTATCAAGGACGTGATGGAAGTCCTTCAAGGCCTACCTACTCACAGGGCCAAAAAGGCGCTTCCACAGCAGAGTCCCAAACAGCAGCAGCTGTTGCTGTAGGGGTTACCCCACATGCAGACCTGGTCACAAAGGCCGAGTTCCAAGCCTTTGTCGATACAGTGATGCGGTCCTTGGAAGACCTTAAACTCATCATACAAGGAATTGTTGATAACCAACCCTCGATCGATAACTCTGACCTCCACAATCCCTTGCAATCCTGCAACACCAACTCTCTCAAATTGAAATCCAAATCCAAAGCAATACCACCCGCCTTCAAATGCTCCAACAAACCATCACCCAACATCACAACACCACATCCTCCCTTGCCACCCAACGAAACCAAATCTTCATCCAATCCATCGCCACCCTCACGGCCCAGGAAACTGAGGCCGATGAGAACCTCACATGTATCATGTCCCAACTTCAAACCATCCTTCAAAGCATTAACTCCCTACCCACAACCATCATCTCCCAAATTCCTCATCAAGCCCCACCTCAATCCACCTCATCCATCGATGCTACCCTTACCAACCTCACCAATCAAATGACCTCCATCCAAACCACCCTCACCCAACTACCCGCCACTATCCTAGCCCAAATCCCACAGCCTACTCCTCCACCCCAACCTCCCTCTGTAGGCCCATCCTTTGATGAAGCCTTCTCTTCATTCACTGCAGAGGTGAGAGACCTCATCACCAACCTTCCCATCCCTCCATATACATCCACCACCACCTCCATACCACCACAAGCCTCATCCTCCTCCACCGAGTTCGCAACCAGAGCTGACCTACAGGCTCTGTCCAAGGCACTATTCTCATCTTTTAATGAGATTAGTGCCAAATTCGTTCATCGGGCCATCCATCCAACAAGGGTTCTCTCCCAGAACCTGGCCGATGAACAACAGCGCACCACCTCTCTCATCCAAACAATGGAGGCGCGCCGAAGACAAGCAGCCCTGAAGGCGTATCCTGCATCCTTCAGGAAGGACAAAAAGAAGAAGAGGAGCAGAGCCTCTTTCTCCAGCAGCCGCCAACACAAAAGGCCAAGGCATGAAGACCAAGATCCCGATGATCAAGGTCTTAGACCTCATGAGGGGGAGACAGAGGCCGCGACTGCACAGAATACAGAATCCGCTGCACCACCATCACCATCACCATCACCACAAACTCAACCACCACCCTCAATGGAAGGAACCCAAGCAAGGGTACCAGAGGCTCTGCCCTCTGAAGATGTACAATATGTACATGTTCCCTTCGCTGCAACCCCAGAACCTATCGTGTTGAGTTCCTCAACCAATGAAGAGCCAATCACCCCACTAACAAAAATAATCCAACCTTCATCACCCACACCAAACTTACCTTTAACCCCTTCACCAACCCCTCACACCATAGAACCCTTCACCTTATCCATACAAACATAACCAACAATAATCCAACCTTCATCACCCCAACAACCACAAACCCAAACAGAACCCCANGATAAGGGTGGCATATCAAGGAGAGGTGTACCAGGGGATAAGGGTGGCATATCAAGGAGAGGTGTACATTTGGATATAAGGGTGGCATTTGTATATGTGTTTTATGTAATATAACTCTTACTATTATATACTTTAAGATTATCGTGGTCTGGAATCTTTATTTCTTTGTGATTTAAAGGTTTAGGATCAGGGTTCTTATTTGAAATCATAGTCTGGATGTTATTAAAGAGGAGATAACAGGTTTCGCCTGGAACTTTGAATAAACCTTATTTGACTTGAAAGGTTTAAAAGTAGCATTATGATAATCTGGTTAGTGCAAACCTGTTTGGAGTTGATATATTGTTTGTAAGCAGAGAATTTGGCTTCAAAAGTGAAAGGTATTGGTACTATACCTTACTTGCTCACATATTTGCGTTATATTTGAAAAATTGTCTTACCTAAAAGTTTTGATGATTTTCACCCTGCAATAACATAAATAGGGTAACTCACTAGACCTTTCGGTCTAACCCTCGTTTTGTGATTTTAAACATGTATTGCAGGAGGTGCAGAAGGTAAGAGAAAAAAGAAAATATGATTATTTCCCTATATGTTTACCTGAATGAAGAATGGTTGATGATATGTATAGTTTTGATAGATGAAACTGGTTTAGTGCCAGAATTGTATTTTGAATTTTTGGACCATGTATTTTGTACTGGTAGATTCTTGTACTAAGAGACCAATGTGGTGTACAAACATGTATTTCTTGTATATGAAGTATATGTTACATGCAATATGTGGTATCGGGTGTAACAGGTATGCATTTTGGGTTTGATCTCTATGTTATTTTTTTACCTCTAGACTTCTATATGATGCTTGATTTATATCTTCTTCTTGAGTCTGTTTATCTTTGTTTCTTCTTATCATCTTTGTGGTTTTTTTGGCATCTTGTTGGTGGTTGATCTTTGGATCCTACCATAATGTATGCTTGGTCTCATTTGTGGTACTTGGGTTGTTGATCTTTGATCTGACCCAACTTATATTATAATGTGATATTTTGTTCTCTTTTCTGGCTTCTCCTCTCTATATTCTTGTTTTGCTTTTGGTGGATTGACTTCTATGCTCTATGCATCTATCATTGACCATTTTAGATTTGGTGGTATAAGGTCGTAATAGCTGTTCATGATAACACATATTCAGTCTTTGGTGGTTTTAGGTTTGTAACTGATATAAGGTGTCTTGAGAATGGCTTATAGTGTTTGGGATTGTGGATGGAATCTGGGGCTAATTGTAATATGCTTTTGTTAAACCCCATAATTCATAAAGTGAAAAAGTAATGAAAAACAATAAGTGATGAAGAACCAGAAGACCGATGAAGACATCAAGGCAGAATTGACTAAGTCTGGAGCACAAGCAGAGGACCGATGGACGACCAAGGATGGAAAGAGAATCTTCATCGAACCTCTGGTCAACTACACTTAGAGTATTTTCCAGCAATTCATCTAGAAGCATGCGATGAAAACTTAAAGATAAGGATGATCCATCATACCATGAATGACAGCTGGAGATGACAAGTCAACAGCTAGATTTCGAGTTTATCTTAATCACTAAAGTTTATCCATTCGCTAAATAATCGATATCTGTTATTAGAAGATTAGCTAAAAAGTCTCATTAGATAGTTATCTTCTTATTAGTATAAATAGGTGATTAGGCCTATTGTAATCTAAGTCGCTTTTACGTTTTTATTATTAATAAAGTGAAATCTTTGACGCTCAAGATTGTTCTTATTTGTTCATATTTTCTTCTTGAGTGTTCATCACTTTGTTTATCAAATCACTATAATTTGGTTGTTATTAACTAGATTATTAGTGTTATTGAGAGATCTAGGATCAACAGCTTTAGCAGTTCTGGCTTTTACTCTTATGGTTTACACATATTCTACACATTTTGGTTTTCTAATGAATGACTTATTCTATAAATGTGGTAGATGTACACTGGTTTCTGTGGATGGTGCAATTCAAAGTGTTTTCAATGTGATAGTTGAAATCTTTAGCCTTGATTGTTGGTTCAAAGTGCACAGAAATATTGGCCCAATTGTTCATATGTTGTAGGTTGGTTGGTATTGTATAGAAATATGTATTACCAATGCCTTAAGTGCAAATGATCATGTCCATTCGGGAATGGCTTTGGGCTGTCAGATATGGAGGGAACTGACTTTGTTTTATGCCCTGATCATTGTGATGGAGTGCTTTATGCATTAAGACATTCAAAATTTTAGGACAAAGTTAGAAAATGGTCTCACAAACATATGTGCAGCCACCATCTACCGTATGCTACTACAAATGGACCTTTATTTGTTTTTGAAAAGCAATTGGGAGCATAAGAAACACAAAAGGTTGTTGTGTTCAATCTTGAATTCTTTTGATTCATCTGTAGGAACTGGTTTGGACCAATTCGTGCCCTAATCCCAGTCATGGTGGTGGTGGATTAGTTTTGCAATTCAAGTACATATATTGAATTGATTTTTGATATCTTGGATTGATCTCGCGTTTGTTGATGAAGATTCGGTGCCCTAATTTCAATTGATAGATGACCGATTTCTTGATTTGTTTGATTTGGGGATTTTGGACTTGCAATATTGTAACAACCCACAATTACCACTTACAGATAATCCATATACATATTCTCATAGATCAAAATATAGTATTGTTCACAAAACATGAGCTAACAAAAACTTTCTATTATACATTTATGAGTAACTAAATGACAATAGCTATATCAGCCAATCCAGTTCAGCATTCTAAAACAAAGCATATCAACATAAGGTACCATTTCCTTAAACATCAAGTTGAAGAAGGTAATGTCGAGTTATACTTTGTTAAATCAGAATTTCAATTGGCTGA
>NW_020201519.1:0-1099 GCF_001531365.2 Cynara cardunculus var. scolymus
TTCTATAAACCGGACACCTCTTGATCGGTTTATTCTAATCCGGACACCTCTTGAGCGGTTTAGCTAATGAACGGTTTTTGACATTTGACTATAAATAACCGTTTCATTTTTCCATTTTTACTTTTTACCTTCTACTGTTCATCTTCACCGCTCACTCAATCCGCTCACTCAATTTGTTCAAAATCGAGCTTTGATTATCATCTCCTCAATCTCGTCTTCTACTCATTGTTTTCATTCATGGTTAGGATTCGATTCATGTGTTTTCCATTCATAATTGTTAATTGTTTCGATCTGCTTTAATTCTATGGACTATTCTTGACCGAAAACAAACTAATATTCAAAATCGATCTAATAAACTCAAAATACTCAAATTACACCTTATATTTTAGTGTATTGTGTGTCATTTTTCAATTTCGAGTACGTATGTAGTGTGTATTTGGTTTGTATTTTTTTTTTAGTATTATGTGAGTGTATTCTTTTCGTGTTCTGAACGGATAACTCACCGGTCAAGGTGATTGGACTTCAATCTGGTCAACCTTAAACCGGTTGATGATTGTCCGGTTTATGACTTAGTGTATTTGGACATGTGTTTAGTGTGTTGTCCGGACTTCTAATCCGGACACATTTATTTTTTGTTTTTCTTAAGTGTTTGTTATGTTGTCCGGATTCCTAATCCGGTCAATTCGTTTTGTTTGAATTTTTTTTTCCAAGTGTTTAATTTTTTTTACTATTTTTTAGTTTAATTTTTTTTTGGTTATTTTTTAAAATTTTTTTGTGTGTGTGAATTTTTTTCTTTCTTTTCATTTGTTTTTTGAATTTTGTTTGTGACTGTGTATTTTTTTTAATTCAATTTTTTTTGAATAATATGGGTACTAATGTTTTAGATGTTTTACAGGTAAATGGCCGATCCAAGACATCAGTCTGACGAGGAATCTCATGTTCGCTCGGTCAGATCTGAAAATGCACCACAATTTTTACCTGATCAACCAATACCATCTAAAACACTTTACCCACAATTCCAATACCTAGATATTAAACCAAATAACCATCACTTCACTTTTGATATGCCTACCGAATACCCCATTATCTCAGAAATTTG
>NW_020201519.1:2246-4176 GCF_001531365.2 Cynara cardunculus var. scolymus
AGGAGGAGGAGATGAGGGAGTTGAAGTTGAAAATCAAGAGAGCTTGAGAGAACGGGAAGAAAAAGAACATGGAGAGGGTGTGAGTGGAGCAGAAAAAGAAGTACAAGCTCCTATCCAAACCGAAACAGTTAGCCGGGCACCCACATCTACTACTGACATTCATGTGTTGAATGTTAGTATTGAACAAGACGTAGTTAGCCCAGCTATGCAGTTGCACACCCTTCCTATCCACTCAGTTGGTTCTCAACAACCAACTGTTTCAATTTCTCACGGGGGTTTAGCACATATGCTAACTACTTCTCACTTGGAGAATGTAGTTATTGAAACAAGTAGGCCGCTGCCCCAGCCTACGACTTCGATTTTGTGCACCTCGAGTTTAGAGCCGATACA
Source organism: Cynara cardunculus var. scolymus (assembly GCF_001531365.2). NCBI lineage: Eukaryota > Viridiplantae > Streptophyta > Magnoliopsida > Asterales > Asteraceae > Cynara > Cynara cardunculus. The sequence goes on from NW_020201519.1 coordinate 2,637, forward strand.
CATAGTTACACAAGAGTTAGGAGCATCTGTTGCTCCAAGTGCAGTTCTTAGTGAACTAGCTGGAACGATCGGAGTGGTGTCTGTTGACATATCACAAAGACAGGTCGGAAGTCCTACCAATGCTAACATTACGCCAACATTGAACGTAGGAACAGCAGTTTACTCAACTGTTGTTTCAACTGGTAATCTAAGTGATCCAGTTGTGATTTTACCTGACTTTGTGTCACGGGAATATTTGGACGGCGCCCTAAAGGCTGTTCATGAGAACTTTGATGCAGAAATTGCTAGCCTGAAGAGGTTACTTAAAGGGAAAGAGCAAGTTGTCGAAGAGCTACCTTCTATGCCATCACCAACACCTGTACCAGAATCATCAGTATCGGAACTATCGGTGGACGAGCTGAAATCATTACTTTATGCTAAATTGATGGCTGCTCAAAGCGAAGATGCCGAAGATGCAGACTTGGTCGGCCTTCTTCGTCAACAAATTGATGCTAACCCAGTAATTCGAGGCTCAGAGTTTTTGATTTTTCAGGATGTGATTAGTGCTAATTTTTCTAAAGTTAGTCACTTGATTACATCTAATACCCTTGATTTGAAACGTTCAATAGATGTTCTTGCCGAAAGAGTGTCTATACTTGAAGAATCTTGCAAGTCTCAAGCCGAATCTCTTAAACAAAAGCATGACGACCAGGATGATCCTGATAGTCATGAGGGGTAGAGGAAGAAACAGAGATTGGCTGAGACATCTGCACAAGGAGCAAGAGCGGGTGAAGAGTCAATTTCTCAATATGTAAATGTTGAATGTTCTGCCCCGGAGACTGTACGGAAAAGAATAAATGAGGCTATYGTGCTTGTAGATGAAGAAGTGGGGGCAAGTCCAACAATCGAGCCAATGGTTGAAAAGCCGGCGGTCTCCACTGTAGAAACAAGGTTGCTTATGGACTTGTTTGCCAATGTCGGATTCAACAGTGTATTCTCTACTATTCTAGGTGGAAAGCAGGATTTTGGTGAAGATGTGGATAACATTGATGAGTCAGCTGGATTGTACTTTGATTTTGAAGATGATGTAGAAGAAGAAGATTCAGCCTTTCCTATTCAAGGTGATCCGCAGTTTATTCCAGAATCTTGAACTGCTGTTCTACCTGATGCACCTGAAATCAATGTTTCAAAAGAAATTGTTGATCCTACAGAAATCTTTACAAAGAATTATGTTCCATTCCATATTAGAGCTAATTTCTTTGGATATGATCGTGAATGAATTCAAGAGTCATATTTGGAAGATATCTACTTTGGGATATTCATTCGCCACAGAAAACTGATTTGTGGTGATAGAGTTTTGGGTATTCACAAGAAGCAAAAAGATTACAGAATTGAATATCGTCATTTGTTGAAAGCCAAATGTCAGCCCATCAGCCAAGTTCGTACAAAGCACATAATTGTCACGATTAAACAAATTGATGCTCAGAGACTTCGCAACATCTAGTATCCTGTTTTTACCGTTACAAGGCAGGATGGCCAGATCTGGAGGTTTAGTGAAGCT
>NW_020201519.1:6656-12261 GCF_001531365.2 Cynara cardunculus var. scolymus
TCTTGGTGAAAAAATTCTCTTTCCTTTTGGAAGAATTATTTGACAGAAGTAACATTACACTTCTCATGCTCCAACTTTCTTAACTCATCCACCTTATTTTTTAAATCTTTTTGAACCTCGGCAAACTCTGTGTATAGATCAAGTGATTCAGTAGAGTAAGAAGTAGAAACCTCTTGGTCATTTCTTACAGAGGAGTCAGAGTCGATATTGGCCATCCCACAGAAGAGCTCATCCTCTGTGTCCGAGTCTTCCCAAGCGAGAAGACCCTTTTGTTCATTTTCATCAGAGGATTCATCAGTTACTAGCTCACTTGATTGAGCTAGCAGAGACTTCTGCTGGTAGTAAACAGCCTTCTTTTTGTAAAAGGCTGCATCTCTAGGACCCCTCTGTGGAGCCTTTGGCCCTTTTGACCAGCAATCTGTAGCAAAGTGGCCTGGCTTGCCACATCGAAAGCATCCTTCCTTCGACTCTTCCTTCTTCTGCTCCTCTACCTTTTGTGAGGGCTTCTACTCCTTCTCTCCTGCATCCAATCTTCCACCCTCTGTGAAGTTTCTTCTGTTGAAACTTTTGTACTCCTTCCTCTCACCACCCTTTCTGAATTCTCTGGTGATTAAAGCCAGAGTTTTCATCATCTCCTTCATTGAGATTTCTTCATCAGAACTTTCATCACTTTCTGCTATCAGTACCTTCTTCTTCTCCTTCTCTTCCTTCTGTGTTCCTTTCCCTTTCCCAAAACTACCATCCTCTGCAACCAGAGCGAATGGACCACCATAGTTCTTTTTCATTTACAGAACTTGAGGCTCTTGGCTTTTAAGAGAACCAAATAAGTCAACCAGAGTCCACATTTCCAAATCTAAGGTGGCCTTCATGGACATGGTTAGGTGCATCCATTCAACTCCAAGGCTCTTCAAGAACAGAGAGTTATTGTCCTCTGCCGTTCTCATTACTCCATACCTTTTGCAATTGCTAATTAGGGTGTTTAGTCTAGAGTATGTGTCCGACAAGGATTCACCCTCTATTGCCTTGAAGCTGTGGTATTCGTCAATGCAAATTGCTCGATTGTTCTTGAGTGTTTTCTTACCTCCTTTAATCTGTTTTTCTAATTTTGCCCAAATATCCATGGACAATTGACAGTGATCGATACATTTGAAGATTTCGTGAGGTATTGCCATAATTAACAGCCGTTTGCATTTGCTACTCAAATCAACCAGTATTTCGTCTTCATCACTCCAGTTAGCAACAGGTCTTGGCTCGTAATGTTCAGCAATTTCAGGGGTTGTGCCAGTAGCAGGAACTCTTGGAATTAAGTTCATTGGCACATAAGGAGGATTGTAAAGAAATTCACATATCCTTGGGTGAATTCCTTCCAAAAAATTTATCATTCGCACCTTCCATTGCGGATACTCCTCACGAATAAGCATGGGAGGTTTTGATTGAGAACCAGTGCTCATGAATGAAGTATTGGCCAGATTCGCCATTGAAATTAGAAGGAGAAAAACAGGAATAAGATGAAATTGATTTAATCGAGTGAAACAGTGTAAAATGAAGAAGACTGGTGTTCTATAAAATGCAAATTAATACCAAAAACAGAATTAATCGAATGAGAATTTGATTCCTGCTTTGATACCAATTGTTAGAACACAACAGAGTAATTAATCAAGAACACACAGATTGATATGAAGAAGATGAACGCAATAGAATAGCTTCAAAGGTTTTTCAATTGATTGAAAATAAGACGAATACAATACGGAAGCACACTGAATTACAAAGGCCTAAGCTACTATTTATACTAGTTCCTAACGAACTTTCTGACATGACCTAGATGTATGAAATCAACCGAGCCGTCCAAATAAAGTCGAATAAAGACCTAGTCACGTGAAAAGCATGTGCAGCTAATAACCTTTGAAAAACAGCAGAACAGGATCTTCACAAAAGACGAATCCGCGACCCTCTGTTAGCCAGCTCAGAGGCTCTGCTGTAGAAGACTTGTAGGTTCTTATTGCCAAAGGACTATTTTCCAGAACCTCTGTGAGAGACAACAGAGGTTCTGTCATTCTTGACTTGCACGATCAAACAGCTTATGTTGATGGTCCTCTATTGTCTTCTGTGGAAGATACCCTTCTGTCAACACTTACAGAATACTTTTTCCTACTTTTACATTAAGTAAATATTGGAGCTAACATACAGCTTATCATCCGCAGATTGATGGACAGAGTGAAAGAACTATCCAGACTCTCGAAGATATGTTAAGAAGTTATGTTATTGACTTCAGGGAATCATGGGAAGATCATTTGCCATTAAGAGAGTTTGCATATAACAATAGTTACCATTCCAGCATCCAAGCGGCACCGTATGAAGTGTTGTATGGACGTAAATGCCGAACACCGTTTTGTTGGAATGAAGTGGGTGAAAGACAGCTGACAGGTCCTGAAATTGTCCAAGAAACTTTTGAGAAAATTGAACAGATCCGCGAAAGAATTAAAACAGCACAAGATCGGCAGAAAAATTATGCAGATAATCGTCGAAAGCCGATCGAATTTTATGCAGGTGATTTTGTGATGCTGAAAGTTTCCCCATGGAAGGGTATCGTTAGATTTGGAAAGAAAGGTAAACTCAGTCCGAGGTATGTGGGGCCATTCAGAATAAATAAGTGAATTGGGCCAGTAGCATATCAATTAGAACTGCCAGAAGAACTGAGTTTGATTCATAATACTTTCCATGTGTCAAATATGCAGAAATGTTTGGCGGATCCAAGTATAGCTGTGTCGTTGCCAGAGGTTAAATTAGACAATAAACTAAACTTTGTTGAAACACCGGAAGCTGTAGTTGACCGAAAGATCAGGGTGTTAAGAAATAAAGAAATAGGTCTGGTAAAGGTTCAGTGGAAGTTTCACAAAGGATCGGAAGCAACATGGGAACTAGAGTCAAAGATGAGATCAGAATACACTTGGCTTTTTGATTAAAGGAATTCCAGGACGGAATTTTTTTGAGGGGTGGATAATGTGATAACTGGATCTTGGTTATCACCCGAGGTAATAAATACGTTATTATTTGTTACAAAATGTTTATGTGATAGCATGATAAATTATTATATTTGATCATGCTAGTATGTGAAATTATATGCATAATATGGATGCATGTATGAGATTGGATACGTGTGTGTGCATAATTAATTATGTGCATGATTATATATGTATATGTGTGATGGTATGTATGAAATCAATATCATACATAAGGGATGTATGCATGTATGTGAAGGCTACATGTGGTAGCCGACTTTCATGATTTGGGAAAGGTATAAAAGGAAAGCTTTAGTCTTCATAACATTTTTTCCTGCCAAATTGAGAGTAAAGTGAGCGATTTAAGAGAAGAAAGAGTTGACCGGATTTGATTCTTATCTGAATTTCAGGAAAGTTTTTCCAAAAAGAATTCAAGGTGAGTGATTTAATATTTTAACTTCAAATGTAAAGTAATTCTTTTGGTTTGACTAATATGTATTTTGAAAACTTGTTGTTACCGGGTTTTTACTTAAATCGGACAAAACATGTCCAGATTATTTTTAAACCGGTCAAGGCTAAGCGGATTAAGCCCTAAACCGGTCAAGTGTTAAGCGATTTAGTTTTAAACCGGCCAAACATTGAGCGAGTTATGAATATTGAACTTATTTAACATTTTTGAACGGAGAAGTATGAATACGACCATGTGGTGACAAGATTATTTTAAATCGGTCAAGCTTTATATGATATGTTGTTCAGACTTGTTATTCGGACAAAAGTATTGAAAAGTACTCTAAGTGTTAAATCAAACAAGCCTTAGGGAGAAGTGTTGTCCGGATTGGGTAAACCGACCAAGACTTGACCGGAAATGATGTCCGACCAAGCCTATGTTGACCAGATTTGTATTATGTTTTGTATGATTGATAAATTGTTATAAAATGGAAATTTTGATATAAATGATTTTGGATTGATAATAATTCCATTGATTGCGGTCTATTTGATATATCAAAGAGAGGTGTACCATGGGATAAGGGTGACATATCAAGGAGAGGTGTACATTTGATATAAGGGTGGCATTTGTATGTGTGTGGTATGATATAACTTTTTCTATTATATCCCTTAAGATTACCGTGGTCTGGAATCTTTATTTCTTTGTGATTTAAAGATTTAGGATCAAGGTTCTTATTGGAAATCATAGTCTGTATGTTATTGAGGAGAAAATAACAGATTTGGCTTGACACTTTAAATAAACCTTGTTGATTTGAAAAGGTTTTGTAATGATAGATTCTTGTACTAAGGGACCTGAATGTTATATAAACATGTATTTTTGTTTGTATGAAATATGTGCTACATGCAATGTGTGGTATGGGGTGTTACATAAAGACGTTTCATTAACTATTTTCTTTTAAAAACAAAAAGTTTTTAAGAACACGAATAGTCACACAGAGTTTAACAAAACACTGATAAGACCGTTTCAAACATTTTATCACTGAAAAGAAAGATTCGGTGAGAGTTTTAAGACATCAGTGCCAGTGATATGAGAGTCACTGAAACTGGCATTAAAAAAACGTTTTAATCACTGATAAGAAAAGTTTCAGTGATCTTTTTGAATTTTAAGAGAAGTATAAAGATATACTTAGAGATGTGGTCAGTGACAAGAAAATCACCGAGACCACCTTTTAAAACATTTGTCACTAAAGATGAAAAGCTTCAGTGAAGGTTTTAAGTTTAAAAAAAAGAAGAGTAATCATACCTGAGAGATTAGATATATTTACTCAAAAGTTCAGTGTTAGAGATAGAGCACTGAATCATTTCACTTTCTGAGTGATGCTTAGTAGTTGAAGATTAATCTTCGGTGTTCAACATACCCAATTCGCTGATCAAGATGTTAAATCTTGTCTCATCAACAGGCTTGGTGAAAATGTCAGCGAGTTGATACTCAGTTGGAACAAAGTGAAGTTCAATATCACCATTCATAACATGATCTCTCATAAAATGATATCAGATCTCTATATGTTTGGTCTTAGAGTGAAGTACAGGGTTGTGCAATAGCAGTAGCACTAGTGCTATCACAACAAATAGGAACCTTTGAAAACTGAAGATCGTAGTCCACCAGCTGATTTTTCATCCAAAGAATTTGGTCACAGCAGCTACCAGCGGTTACGTATTCAGCTTCAGCTATTGATGTGGACACTAAATTTTCCTTTTTACTTGTCCAGCTCACCAACTTTTTACCTAGAAGCTGGCAGCCTCCAGTGGTTCTTTTTCCTATCAATTTTGCAACCTCCAAAACCACTATCCGAATAACTAATAAGGTCAAAACCTGAACCGTTAGGGTACCACAGATCCATGTTAGGAGTTCCCTTAAGATATCTGAATATGCGTTTAACAGTGATCAGATGGGATTCCCTTGGTTCAGTTTGATATCTTGCACATAAGCAAGTGGAGTACATGATATCGGGTAGGCTAGCTATGAGATACAGCAGGGAGCCGATCATTCCTCTGTAAACAGTAACATTTATAGGCTTTCCATTTGGATCCTTGTTGAGAGTGAGTGGAGGAGCCATTGGAGTTTTCATAGATGAACTGTTGGATAGATCAAACTTCTT
>NW_020201519.1:12351-23455 GCF_001531365.2 Cynara cardunculus var. scolymus
GTTTGTTTGATCTGGAGACCTAAAAAGAATGTTAGTTCTCCTATCATGTTCATCTGATATTCTTTCTTCATGCATTCAGCGAAACGAAAACATAAAGAGGGATTAGTGAAACCAAAAATAATATTATCGACATAAATTTGGACGAGAATGATGTGACCTTTAACTTTCATATGAAATAAGGTCTGGTCAATCTTTCCACGAGGGAATTTCTCTGAGATGAGAAAAGATGAAAGGGTATCATACCAGGCACGAGGAGCCTGCTTTAACCCATAAAGAGCTTTATCCAACCTATAGACATGGCTTGCATACTTAGGGTCAAGGAACCCTGGAGGTTGTTCAACATAAACTTCCTCTTGAAGTTTCCCATTTAGGAAAGCCCTCTTTACATCCATCTGAAAGACTTTAAAGTCTCTATGGGTAGCAAAGGCTAGAAAGAATCGAATTGCTTCGAGTCTAGCCACTGGTGCAAAGGTTTCCTCATAGTCGATCCCTTCTTCTTGTCTATAACCCTGAGCAATAACCCGAGCCTTGTTGCGGGTTACCACACCATCTTCATCTAACTTGTTGTGATAGATACATTTGGTGACTAACATTGATTTGTCAGATGGACGTGGGACAAGGTACCAGAATTTGTTCGTATCAAACTCAATGAGCTCTTCTTGCATAGCAAGGACCCAACTAGGGTCAGAGATACCGTCATTGATTTTCTTGGGTTCAACTAAAGAAARAAAGTTGACAAAGAGACAGATATTACCTAGACCACAACATGTCTTGATATCTGCATCTGGATCACCAAGAATTTGATGAATTGGATGGCTTTTAGTCCATCGCTGAGCCAATAGAGGAACTTTTTCTGAATAAGTGAGTTTAGGAACAGAAGATGAGGCTTCAACAGCAGTATCTTCAGCAATAGGGACTATTGCCAAAGGAGCCTCAGATTTAGCGACTGAAATGGGTTCACAAATTGAAGTTATTTCATTCACTGATGGATCAGTGTTTGAAGTAGAAGGAGGGACACACCTAATGGGCACTGCAACGATCTCTGAAGAAAATGCGGTGGAGTGACTAGCTGTAACTGGAGTGATGAGTGAATCATCTTTAGCTTCAGGAGATTCAGTGTTGAGAGGAGCACTGTAAGAAGCTTCAAGTTGTCCATAGTGAGAGAACATCCAATTTTCTAATTCATCCTCATCATTTAAGATGGGTTTTGAATTAGCTGGCTGAGATTCGTCAAAGGTGACATGAATAGATTCCTCTATTGTCTGTCTTCATTTGTTGAATACTCTGAAGGCTTTGGATCGAACTTTCCAAGTTGATCGCGATTGTTGAGAATGTAACAAGTACAACCAAATATGTGAAGATATCTTATAGAAGGATTTCGTCCATGGAAGAGTTCATAGGCTGTCTTCTTGAATCTTTTCATGATCAGCGACCGGTTTTGAGTGAAACAAGCGATGTTGACAGCTTCAGCCCAGAATTGAGTAGGAAGATGGGATTCGCTGAGCATTGATCGAGCAGCCTCAATGATTGTTCGATTTCGTCTTTCAGTGACCCCATTCTGTTGAGGAGTTCTCACTGAAGAAAAGTTGTGAGAGATTCCCTTGYCCTCAAAGAAGTTATCCATAGTACTGTTTTTGAATTCAATGCCATGGTCACTTTTGATAGATCGTACTTTAACATTGTTTAGTACTTTTATCTTTTTGATGAACGAAATGATTTATTCAGGTGCTTCATCCTTGGATCTGAGAAAGAATACCCAAGTGTACCTGGCATACTCATCAACAATGACGAGTGTAAACTTCTTTCCAGCTAGGGATTGCACGTTGGCTGGACCAAAGAGATCCATATGTAATAGCTGATGAGGCACAATCACATAAAAGATTTGCTTCGACTTGAACATAGCTCTTGTATGTTTTCTTTTCTCACACGCTAGGCAAAGAGATTCCTTTGCAAAAGAGTGTTGAAGAAGACTAGAGATAAGATCGTTTCTTGGCAGCTCACTGAGTGTCTTGAAGTTGAGATGAGATAGCCGTTTATGCCATAACCAGTTAATATCTATTGTGGCTTTAGAGAAGAAGCAACTATTTTCGGTGAGAGAAGAATTCATGTTGATGATGTATACATTCTCTAGACGAGAACCGGTTAGAGAAACCTTATCATCTTTGTCAAGAATGTGACATGAATCATGAATTCTTTAAGATATTAACTGTATAATATGCAACGTGTTTGAAAGTTGTTGCACCGTTGGTTAATATACCAAAACCTTTGGTATATCCTTTTCCATTTCCTCCAAAGGTTATGGAAGGTTTTCTTTCTTCTTTGAAATGAGTTAGAAGGGATTTATCTCCAGTCATATGTCTTGAACATCCGCTATCAACATACCATATGCCTTTAACATCCTGTACAAGGAAACAAAATAAAAATGCTATTGGTACCTATTGGGGTCCAGCTATGTTAGAGGCTTCATCCTCTTATGCTGAAGAACCAACATTAGTAGATGGTATCACCGAACCGGAAGAGGTTTTAGTGGAAAAAGGAACAACCTCTGACACCACTAAGGTAGGAACTACAACGTCTGATGCTGAAGATTTTTTCAGCAGGAGTTGTCTTCGCTGAGCCTGAAGAAGAGGCTTAAACGATTTTCTTCACCTTGGTTGCTTGTCCAACCTTTGTGGATGATTACGCCTTAGTTGATATCTCATCCTTGGCTACTTTCTTGCCCTTAGCTGGTGAACCAGCTTTGGCGGTAGAAGGACACTTGCTGGCAATATGTGTTTTATCACCATAGTGTTTACACTTCCTAAAGCTGAGAGTAGCTTTAGGGCCAGGAGGTATCAGAATAGAAGCGGGACCAGCTCCAAGGATTTCCTTCTCATTGGTTCTAGGAGGAATCTTTGAGGAATTGGATTTCTTAGGTGAAAAGTTCACCTTGAGCTGTGACTTGGACTTCTGATGGGATTCAAATTTCCTAGTCCCTGAAGAGAAAGAAGCTTTACAAGCTGAAGGAATAGACTTAGATCCATTAGACTTGTTAGACATCTTGGGAAGGTATGCCGTGACAACAGATTTACTTTTGTCTTTGCATCCAGAACTCGAAGGAGTTCCTTCAAGATGACTCTCAATGAAAGAAGAGGACTGAGAGGAAGAAGTGCTGGGAATAGAGGAGACGAAGGTACCAAATTTGAGCATGGACCTGTGTTTAACACATCCTTCCTGATCATAGGAGAACGCTAGACCAGTCGTTATCTTGGCGGGGATCTGAGCGTTAATGATCATAGAGGCCTTGATGGAAGCTTTGCACCACCCTTCAATGGTAGCTTTCTCGGCCTTGAGTTCAGCAATTGCTCGCTCACGCTCAACGATAGCCTTCTCGCGTTCAACAATGATGGCTTGGTTTACAATAATCTGATCTTTAAGATTTTCCTTGACAGAGGTCAGTTCTTTGATCTTAGAATGGCAAATCATCAATTGGTCTTGAAGATCAACGTTAGGCATTTTTGCTTTCGATTTGCCATTGAGGGCATTGTAAAGGTCAACTGTCAGCGTATCTAGTGCATAAAGACTGGAATAAGAAGAGGGTTCCTTCAGGAAACAGACCTGAGTAGAAGAAGAAGATGGCTCAAAGGAAGTAGATGCTTCTGAAGATCCTTCATCTGCATCTATGGCCATCAAGCAGATATAGGCTATATCCTCTTCATCTGAGGATGATTCATCAGATGACTCAGCCCAGTCATGCTCTTCAGCAATAAGGCCTTTAGCCTTTCGCTGGTTGTTCTTCATCTTCCTGTACTTTTCCTTCAGTTTTGAATATTTCTCATCTTTAGTCCTGAAGAAGGAAGGAGCTTTAGAAGATGGCATCACAGTCTTCTTTGATCTGCATTCACCTGCAAAGTGTCCGGCCCGGTGACAATTGTAGCAGACAGCTGAAGCCTTGTCTATTTTTTCAGACTTTGGCTTTTCCCTGAGCGACAGCTGAGGAGATATGCGAAAGTTGCTCTTACTGGTGAACCTCCTAAATGACTTAGTCAGAAGTGTCAGGGACTCATCAAAATCTGTTAAATTAGATTCTGGAATATCCTCAAAGATAGAAGAGTCTATCTCCGTGATAACAGTGGGAGGAAGAGAAGAGACAAAAGGGGTAAAAGAAGTTTCAACTGAAGAAGCTTCAGAGATCAAAGCCAAATGAGAGATTTTCATTTTCCTAGAACCTGTTACAAGATTCCTCTTCAGTTGATGAGATTGCTAATGGTTAAGCAGAATCCCGTCTAAATTAGAAAGAGAAAGAGTGGACATGTCATTGGACATCTTGAGAAACATGGAAAAGGTGTCTCAAGGCTCTGGAAGGCATTCTAGAAACTTGGTTAAAGTTTCAGAATTAGAATATTCCCTGCTGACAGTCCTAAGACCAATAAGAAGGCAGTTAAATCTTTGATGTACTTCAGACAGCGTCTCAGACTTTCAACAAAGAAAGCTTTCATACTGTCGTACTAGATTGATCTTTTTGGTCTCTTGAACCTGAGAGGTTCCTTCATATTGGACACAAAGTGTGCCCCACATGGATTTAGAAGTTTTGAGTTTCATCACTGAGTGATAAATCTCATCAGGAAGAGACATAGCTATTATAGATCGAGCACGTGTGTCTATAACTATTTTTTTCTTGTCTTCATCGCTCCATTGATGTGGGAGCTTTGGAATCTTCCGTTTAGGAATCGCGGCAGTCGTAGCTCTTGCTGGAACAGCCAGAGCAATACCAAATGGAATAGATGGTCCATTTTCTATATAATGTGGAATTTCAGGATCCACACCTTCAAGAAAGAGGGACATCTGGTTCTTCCAGAGACTAAAATTGTCACGGACAAACCGCGGAGGTTTGGCAAGAGAGCCATTGTCTTGTGTGTGTGTGTGTGTGTGTTTGTAATTTGTAAAGCCATTTGTAAGCGGTAAAGTTATCTAAGAAAAAAGATAAACTAATATTGGAAAACAGCTCAACAGAAAGAAAGAGAAGAAAGCACTGCTCAATATAATAGTAAAACAGTTTGTAGAAGGGGGGGGGTGAATACAAACACAATATTTTTAAATTCAAAATATATATTGATGAAGAAGATCAATACAGATTTTACAAGATTGTTTGCGGAAATATAAGGTAATAAAAACCTATCTAAACAATCTTTGGTTACACATGAGTTCTTAGCAATACAAGAAAATAAATGCTGTAAAGAGAAGATCCTTTACTTAAGTTAGAAAATGCTAGAAGTAAGACTTAGGTTTAGAGGGTGAGTTGTGCGCACTCTGCATGGAGAAGAAACACATCTATTTATACCCAGTGCATTAAATGTTCATTTAATACAATATGGTAGGGTTAGAGTGTGTGTCAAGCCTTAAAAGGAATGGTTGTCATTTGCTACAGTGAATAGTACAAAAAGCACTATTCATGAGCAGACATCCTTACCTAAAGTTGGTGGACAATAGGGTCGACTAGTCGACTCCGTACCGTACCAACTTTTAGAAGGGTATGGGTTTGTCCTTTGTGTGCATAAGGGTATGCCAACAACAGTCGTGCTAAGCAAGCTTCTTTTGATCATTGAATGCTGGAATGACCTGAAGGTCTCTCCAGCATTCGTTGAGACTTGAGCAGTATTAACACATTTGTAGACAGACTTGTAATTATTGAGTACCGCTTCAGATCACGTACTCGCCAGTCTGTAATCTTTAGTTTTTTTCTTCGACATTTGCTGAAGGTTCTTTGGTCTGAGTGTTGTCTTCTTGAAATATCGTTGTCTCTGATTGATTTACAATACAAGTTCTTCAGCGATCACTGAACAGACTCAGTGATGATCACTGGAACTAAAAAGACAGAAACATAAATACAACGTATAAGTGAAAAGGAATTATCATCAAATCACTGAGAGAGAGGATCAACAGATGGCTTCATAGCTTTCTTTGATCTGCATTCACTTACAAAGTATCCTTTGCGTTTCCAGTTAAAGCAGTTAGCTGAGGCCCTGTCAATAGGATTTGACTTTGGCTTTTTAGCGGTAGTCAGAGAAGGAGTAGAAGAAATAGAAGAAACAACAGAAGGGGTTTCAGAGATCAAAGCTAAAGGAGAGCTTTTCATTTCTCTTGGAATCTTTAAGAAGATTCTTTTTTCAGATAAGGGGATTACTCATGATTAAGCAATATCGCATAAAGAGTGCTAAGGGAAAGGGATGACATATCCTTCGACATCTTGAGACACATGGTGTAATTATCCCATGTTTCTTGCAAACATTCTAAAAACTTTGTGAAGGTCTCAGAGTTGGAATATTCTCTTCCAACTGTCCTTAAATTGGTAAGAAGACAATGAAAACATTGATGTACTTCAGACAAAGATTTGAATTTTCCACAAAGAAAACTTTCATATTGTCTTATTAAATTCATCTTCCTCGATTCTTGTACTTTAGATGTACCTTCATATTGAAAATAAAAAATGTTCCACATGGATTTTGAGGTTCTTAACTTGATAATGAAGTGATAAACCTCATCAAGACGAGACATGGCTATTATAGATCTAGTTGTAGTAAATAAATCCATTTTCTTCTTATCTTTGTCACTCCATTGAGAGGAAGTTTTAGGATGCGCCTTTAAGGAATTGTAGCAAACGTAGCAGTTGCAGACACCTTCTAAAAAAGAGACATCCAATTCTTCCAAAAGACTGAAGTTGTCTCTGATGAACCGAGGAAGTTTGGCTAGAGAGCCATTATCGTGAAAGTTGGTGTTTGTGTTTTGCAATGCCATTAGAATGCTAATTATATTATCTTGAGAAAGATTACTACACAAAAAGTAATTTGAAGATTCTATAATATTTGAAGATCTGCTGTGTGTTTATAATCTGCAGAATCTGTGCTTGTTAAGGTGAGTTTTCATAAACTAAAACCTTTATATTTGTAGTTATATAAACTGTTGGGTTTGGGAATTTATGATATTGAAGGAGTTTGGTAAAAATTATTTTCTAACAGTTTAAACAAAGTGTTGATGATTAGGAGTTTTGAAACTGTTTTAAAAAGATAAAATAGTAACTGTGTTTTAAAATAGTTTTGGAAAGTTGATATTCTGTTTTAAAAGATTTACAAGAGATTTGATATGTGGAAATTTATGAAAGAACAAATTGTTCTTGAGTTTGAAGGTTTTGATGATAAAACTGTTTTTGGAAACCATTATTGGTTGAAAATACTCTCATCAAGATGGTTGTGAGTTGGGTTTGTCCTTGCTTGGGATTAATCTATAGATCTTAATGAAGAAATAAGGGTGTCATATTAAGGAGAGGTGTACCTTCGGTTATAAGGGTGGCAAATCAAGGAGAGGTGTACCTTTGGATATAAGGGTGGCAATTGTGTGTGGTTAATATAGCTCTTGCTATTATGTCTTTTAAGATTACAACAGATTTGATACACCCCAAATCCACACATTGCATATAACACATATTTCATATATAGAATACATGTTTTCCCCACATAGGTCCTCGATACAAGAGTCTATAAAATACACAGCTCAAAAATTCCAAAAGTACAAGCTCTTGCATCCTATCATCTATGCTTCCAAAAACAGCTAAGCATATAGGGAAGTAATTCACACAATACTCTTTCCCTTATCATTACCTGCACACATAATTTTGGAAACACGAAAATGAGGGTTAGAGATGAATGTCTAGTGAGATTCCCTTCTATGTAATGTAGGGTGAAGATTACCAAAACATTATTTCAAATCAAACATCTTATGAAGCAAAACTGAAAACATGTTGCTTTGGTTCATCGGGCCTCTGGTCTCAAACAAAACTTAGAAAATATTTTGAACATTCTTGACCAGAGCCCCTCTGGTCTCTCTTCCAGAGCTTCTGGTTCCTCGACCAGAGCCTCTGGTTTAACTATCCAGACTTAGAGAATATTTTGACACAGGACCAGAACCCCTCTGGTCTCTCTTCCAGAGCTTCTACTCTTTATAACTAGAGCCGCTGGTTTCACTAACCAGACTTGTAATATAATTCGACATTTAGATAAACTCTCAATCAATAAGATAACCTTTTTGTTGGTTACGATTCCAACATCTTCCTAAATCGAAACGTGGCGCTTGCTGCTACGCTATAAGGGAAATAAGGTTGCGCCTTCACCAAGGCAATTGCTTTTGGTGTAGTGGGTAAGCGCTTGATCCCAACAATTGGTATCAGAGCAGATCATGGGTTCAAATCCCATGGTGTGCATAATATGCAAGGAGTGCTTAATTATGAGAAAGGCATCCTACGCGGCCATTGACTTCTGACGAAGCTCTTATTAGTACCGGCAGATGCTGGGGGGGATTGTTGGTCACGGTTCCAGCATCTTCCTATATCGTAACGTGGCGCTGGCTACTACGCTATAAGGGAAATAAGGTTGCGCCTTCACCAAGGCAATTGCTTTTGGTGTAGTGGGTAAGCGCTTGATCCTAACACTTTTTCATAAATCGAGTAATTTATAAAAACTTCATGTTCAACCAAAGCCTCTGGTTGTACTAACCAGAGCTTCTGGTTCCAAAGACATGACCAACCAGAGCCCCTCTGGTTCAACACTTAATCAAAGCTTCTCTGGTCTGCTTTTCATAAAAAGACTAAGTATAAAACTCTTTTTCTTAAAACTTCAAAAACATGATTTTGACATAGAAACTCTTATCAAAAGATACAAAACCTTTAATCCAAATAAAACCTTTAGTAAAAACTTGCTCGTCCTTCAAATCAACAACTAAAATCCTCTGGTCCAACGATGAGAGCCAACCAGAGCCCCTCTGGTTCCTTACAAGGAACCACCAGAGCCCCTCTAATTTCTCATGATACTAGCCATTCTGTTTCAAAACACTTTTAATCAATACTAATGGCCATAGGCTAAGTTTTCCCCTTCTCAATAGCATCAATACCATTATTTCTAAAAAGAACAATATTTTTGAATTCTCAAATCACAAAGAAGTAAGGACTCAAATCTATTGTAGTCTTGATATGCCACCCTTATTCCAAAAGACGCATCTCCTTGATATGCCACCCTTATTTCTTCTTTAAAATCTATGAACTAGTTCGGATGAAGGACCGCAATCACAACCATCTTATTGAATCCTCATTCATAGTTTTATCCATGAAAACCTTTTCAAACTCAAGAACCACCTTGTCTTTCAAAGATTTCCAAAACATCAAGGTTTCTTTTAAATCCTCAAAACAAGATATCATTTCCAAAACTGATTTAAAGAAGCAAACTCTTCTTTATTTTACCAACAATAACAGTAACACCTTTAAAACAATCAAAATAATTTTACCAACTCTTCTTCAAAACCAACATCAAAACTCATAGCATATAATCAACAATAAAACTCATAGTATATAAGCAAAGGTAGTTTTAAAAGAAAACTCACAGTTTATACTCAACAGTAGTTTAAAACTCACCTTATCAAACAGATTTCTTGATGATAAACACACAGCAACAGCTTATTCTTAACACATAATCTTGAAGAACACCTTAGCTCACACACACAGGTTCTTTTCTAAAAGAGTGACAGTGATAAGGATAACCTTATCAAACTCTTCTTTTAAATATCCTCACCTAGGCGGTGGAGGATTATAATAATAAAACTTCAAAGGCGGTGAAAGCTTTTGTCCAATGGAAATAGTTTGGGCGGTGGATTTTGCATTATAAAAATTCATGGTTTCTTAACCATGAAGATATAAGCTTTTAAATAATAAAATAAATGTCCACCCAAATAATTTTTCACAATTATACACCACCTTATGCATGTTTCAGACCACATGCATACATGTATAAATCATATATGCGTCATGTCATCTTTGCACATATACGCATACACAATATCATGTAATCCATATAATAGCACGTATAAATTACCTCAACCCAAGTTCTTCGAAACCCGGTTATAACATTCTCTCCCCCTTAAAATAATTCCGTCCCGGAATTTATTCAAATAACAATGGATATTTCTCTTTAATTTCTGATTCTAATTCCCATGTTGCTTCCGATCCTTTGTGAAATCGCCACTGCACCCTTACTAGATTTATTTCCTTGTTTCTCAACACACGGGTCTTGTGGTCGGTTATAGATTCTGGAGTTTCTATAAAATTTAGTTTGTCATCCAACTTAATCTCCGGAAGTGGTATCGCCATACTAGGATCAACAAGGCATTTCCTTACGTTTGACACATGGAAAGTATTGTGAATCAGACTAAGTTCCTCTGGTAATTCCAACTGATAAGCTACCGGTCCAATTCTTTTGCAGATTCTGAATGGTCCAATATACCTTGGACTAAGCTTACCTTTCTTCCCAAATCGGTTTCCTTCGTTTGTCGGCATAGCTTTTCTGTCGATCCTGGGCAATTTTTATATTTGCTCGAATCTGATCAATCTTTTCAAATGTTACTTGCACAATCTCGGGACCTGTTAACTGTTTTTCACCTACCTCATTCCAACATAATGGTGTTTGGCATTTTCTTCCATATAGGACTTCATAAGGTGCCGCTTGGATGCTAGAGTGATAACTATTATTGTAGGAAAATTCTATCAACGGTAAATGTTCGTCCCATGATCCCCTGAAGTCAATGACACAGGATCTCAACATGTCTTCGAGAGTTTAAATTGTTCTTTCACTTTGCCCATCTGTTTGTAGATGATAAGCCGTACTTAATCTAATTTGTGATCCCAAAGCTCTTTGTAGACTTCCCCAAAATTTTGAAGTAAAGCGACTGTCTCTATCCGATATGATGGACAATGGAACTCCDTGTCTAGTCACAATTTCTTTAATATAGATTTGAGCTAATCTTTCCAATGAATAAGTCTCTTTCATTGGTAAGAAATGTGCAGACTTTGATAGACGGTCCACTATTACCCATATTGCATCATAAGCTTTTGGAGTTCGGGGTAGCTTCATAATAAAGTCCATCGTAAAGTGATCCCATTTCCACATCGGTATTTCCAATGAATGTAGGTTCCCATAGGGTCTCTGATGCTCTACTTTAACTTGCAAACAAGTTAAGCATCGTTCTACATATCCTGCGATGTCTTTCTTGAGACCTGGCCACCAATAAAATGCTTTCACATCCTTAT
>NW_020201519.1:26115-26444 GCF_001531365.2 Cynara cardunculus var. scolymus
TGTATTCCCATAATTTGGTACCCATATCCGACCTTGGAAACATAATATTCCTTCTCCATTCGGTTCCATGATGGAAATTGTCTTACCCATTTTTTATGATTTCTTATTCTCCTCTTTGACAGCTTCTGCTTGGCATTCTTGTATTTTCCTATGCAAATCTGGGTTTAAGCTTATTTTCATCGCCACTACCTTGATAGTTCCACTTCTCTCTTTACGGCTCAGAGCATCGGCTACAACGTTAGCCTTTCCTGGGTGATACAAAATTTCACAGTCGTAGTCACTGACTAATTCAATCCATCGTCGCTGTCTCATATTCAGATCCTTCTGGT
>NW_020201519.1:29933-32477 GCF_001531365.2 Cynara cardunculus var. scolymus
AATGGCCATAGGCCAAGTTTTCCCCTTCTCAATAGCATCAATACCATTATTTCTAATAAGAACAATATTTTTGAGTTCTCAAATCACAAAGAAGTAAGRACTCAAATCTATTGTAGTCTTAAAAGACATAATAGCAAGAGCTAAAACATTCACATACAATTACCACCCTTATATCCAAAGGTACACCCCTCCTTGATATGTCACCCTTATTCCAAAAGACACCTCTCCTTGATATGCCACCCTTATTCCAAAAGACACCTCTCCTTGATATGCCACCCTTATTCCAAAAGACACCTCTCCTTGATATGCCACCCTTATTCCAAAAGACACCACAACTTGATATGCCACCCTTATTTCTTCTTTAAAATCTATGAACTAGTTCGGATGAAGGACCGCAGTCACAACCATCTTATCGAATCCTCATTCATAGTTTTATCCATAAAAACCTTTTCAAACTCCAGAACCACCTTGTCTTTCAAAGATTTCCAAAACAACTAGGTTTCTTTTAAATCCTCAAAACAGGATATCATTTCCAAAACTGATTTAAAGAAGCAAACTCTTATTTATTTTACCAACAATAACAGTAACACCTTTAAAACTATCAAAATAGTTTTACCTTCTTTTCTTCAAAACCAACATCAAAACTCATAGCATATAATCAACAATAAAACTCATAGTATATAAGCAAAGGTAGTTTTAAAAGAAAACTCACAGTTTATACTCAACAGTAGTTTAAAACTCACCTTATCAAACAGATTTCTTGATGATAAACATACAGCAACAACTTATTCTTAACACAGAATATTGAAGAACACCTTAGCTCACACACACAGGTTCTTTTCTAAAAGAGTGATAGTGATAAGGATAACCTTATCAAACTCTTCTTTTAAATATCCTCACGTAGGCGGTGGAGGATTATAATAATAAAACTTCAAAGGCGGTGAAAGCTTTTGTSCAATAGAAATACTTTGGGCGGTGGATTTTGCATTATAAAAATTCATGGTTTCTTAACCATGAAGATATAAGCTTTTAAATAATAAAATAATGTCCACCCAAATAATTTATCATAATTATACACCACCTTATGCATGTTTCACACCACATGCATACATGTATAAATATCAAATCTTCAGGCAGAAATGCATATAGGAAAATATCAAATGCATTCCCAAATATAATGAAGTATTCAAGTTCAGATGTGTACCTATAAATTCATAATTACACTGGCCAGATGTAATTAAAATTTACCTTACACACTGTTCTTTCAACCCATCATATTTATTTCCAATGGTGCTAACTATGTCCGGGACCCTTAACATGAAATAAAACAATTTAAGTCTAGGTATCATGCTGTTAAATACCTAAATCTCTTAAACTCAGGCTCTAATACCATTCTGTAACGCCCCAACCCACACATTACATAAAACACATATTTCATACAAAAGAAATACATGATATTATCCCATTCAGGTCCCTTAGTACAAGAATCTATTATAACCAAATACAAGGTCCAAAAATTCAAATACATTTCTTGTACTAATCAATCAAAACTGTACATCACTACAGATCTTCAAGCAAAAATGCATATAGGAAAATATCAAAATTTCCCTTTTTCCTTACATTCCGAACCTCCTGCAATACATAGTTAAAATCACAAAACGAGGGTTAGACCAAATGGTCTAGTGAGATACCTTATTTATGTTATTGCAGGGTGAAAATCACCAAAAATCTTTATAGAAAACATCCTTTCATATATAACAAACATGTGAACAAACAAGAACATAATACCAGACTTCTTCCATATTTCAAGCAAAGCTTCCAATTATGCAAATCTCATACCTCTGAACCAATCAGGTTTCACATAATCCCACTTTTAACCCTTTTTCAAATCAAAACAAGGTTAAAATAAAGTTTCAGGCCAAACTTGATGTTTTCTCCTCAATAACATTCAGACTATGATTTCCAATAAGAACCTTGATCCTAAATCTTTAAATCACAAAGATATAAAGATTCCAGACCACGGTAGTCTTAATGGATATCATAGAAAGAGTTATATCATACAACACACACATACAAATGTCACCCTTATATCCAAATTTACACCTCTCCTTGATATGCCACCCTTATCCCATGGTACACCTGTCCTTAATATGCCACCCTTATCCCATGGTACACCTCTCCTTGATATGGCACCCTTATTTCCTCATAAAAAATATTTCACAAAATAACTTCAATTAGACCGCAACCATTGAAATTATTGTTAAAACAAAATCATTTATTTCAAAACTTCCTTTTTATGACAATATAGCATTTCTTATCAGAAACACAAAATATAACTTCAAATCCGGTCAACCTAACATAGTCGGATTTCATATCCGGTCAACAATCCGGACAACACCTTGTATAAGCTTTGTCCGGTTAACACTTAGAATTAAATCAATATCATTGTCCGGATAACAAGTCCGGACAATACCCCACTCACAACTTAAATGATTTAAAACAATCCGGACAATACATCGTCCAACCTTTGACCGATTTAAAACA
>NW_020201519.1:32982-42109 GCF_001531365.2 Cynara cardunculus var. scolymus
ATGTACATATTCTCATACACATAATCACATTATGCACATAATTTTCACATACAAGCATGATCAAATGTATCAATTTATCATGCTATCTTGTAATCATTTAATCAGATAATCACATATTAATTACCATAGGTGATAACTAGGATCCGGTTATCACAGAGATGATAGTATTGATGTTATTGAGAAGGGGAAAACTTGGCCTATGGCCATTGGTTTTGAATATAAACTGATTTTGGATCAAGTGTTAGGATACAGAGGAACCAGAGAGGCTCTGGTTGTTCCTTGAAAGGAACCAGAGTGGCTCTGGTTTGTCATCATCTTAGAACCAGAAGGTTCTGGGCATTGATCTTGGAAAGTATGCAAAGTCTATACTAAATGTTTTAGTTGGACCAGAGGCTCTACATCTGTAGATAAGAGCTTCTATGTCAAAAGCATATTTTAGAAATTTTCGAAAAGAAATTTTATACTAGGAAAGTTTTCTTACAAAATAAGACAGACAAGAAGCTCCCGTTAGCCTATGCGGGTTGGACCAGAGGCTCTGGTTGGTCTTATATTTTGAATCAGAAGCTCTGGTTGGCCTACGTATGGTGGACCAGATGTAACACCCCCAAACACCACATTTGCATATATTACATATTTCATTACATAGAAATATAGTTTACATCATAAGGTCCCACTAGTACAAGAATTACTATATGTACAAAATCTACATATAAAAATTTCCAACTAAAATCCTATACTATTACATTTAATGCAACATGTATCTTCAAAAGTAGACAACAGATTAGGAAAATAATCACATTTTCCCTTTCCCTTTAATATCCCCGGACCCCGCTATTCCTGCNTAATGCAACATGTATCTTCAAAAGTAGACAACAGATTAGGAAAATAATCACATTTTCCCTTTCCCTTTAATATCCCCGGACCCCGCTATTCCTGCATTGCATAATTTAAAACAGAAAATGAGGGTTAGACCAGATGGGTCTAGTGAGTAAATCCCTTCCTTGCAAATGCAGGGTGATGAACACCAAAATATGATAATGTAATTTCGCTTAAAAATATTTTGCATTACAAATAAATGATGCAGTTCACAATATCATGCAAAATAGAGTATACCCAAGAACCTCAGTTCAATAAAATATCTATGATTAGAGATCCAACGTTCTCAATATGAAACAAATATTGTAACCAAAACTTCTTGAATCAATAGACCATTCCTTTATAAATATTAACATAAAAGATTTAAGGCAATACTTGCCTGATATGACACACTATTTTCCCCTTCTCAATAACATCTAAATTATTATTTCTAAATAGRWATAATATCTTTAATTCATCAGGTCACAAAGAAATGATGACTCAAAGTTATTAAATCCAATTAGTAATAATAATAAGAGTTATAATATTATCCACATATGACAATGCCACCCTTATTCCAAGTACACGTCTCCTTGATATGCCACCCTTATTCCTCCATCAAAACAGGGTTACTTATCATAACAGACATAATTCACCACGTCTGAAAGTACCCATTCCCAATTCCAAACCAGAATAGAGAAAAGTCACCACGTCTGTGGGAAATATTACTTAAAACAAGTTTAATACCAAAACAGACTTACGTCACCACGCTTAGTAGAAACAATTTACAAAATCCACTTCCATACAAAAACAGACTTATGTCACCATGCTTGGTAGGAAGGTTTCCCAAAAATATAGTTTCATACCAAAACAGACTTACGCATGCTTGGTAGAAACATTTTCCAAAAATCCCGTTCCGAACCAAAATAGACTTACGTCACCACGCTTGGTAGGAACATATCTTTTTATTTAAAAAGAAATAAAATACCCATTTTATAATCCTTAATTAAACCCAATAATAGACATTTTAAACCATATAAAAAAAATATAAAATATAAAACTCATGAAAAAGTTCCAAATAAGAAGTTATCCGGACAAGTTATCCCGATATAAAGTCCGAAGTCCGGACAACATTTGTCCCTTTTGTCCGATTTACTAATCCGGACAACTCATCACCCAAGGCTTGTTTGATTTAACACTTGAAATTATTCCAACACTCTTGCCCCGATAACAAGCCCGCACAATACATCGCCCAAAACTCGTCCGATTTAAAAATAATTCGGTCACCATATGATCGTATTCCTACTTCTCAGTTCAAAATGTTAACCATTCTTATCATTCATAGCTCACTTAAAGCTTAACCGATTTAAACCTAATCCGGTCACCCTTTGTCCTCAGTTTTTGAATGAGATTGCAAACTTCTTTTAAATAACCGGACAACTGTTCTCAAATCACTCTTTAGATTTCAAGAATAAATGGCAAGGGAATGAAATGAAGGTAAAACTCTCCCCTTTATACCTTTCTAAAAGAGGAGAGGTCTGTCATCTAGGCCCTTACCCACATGCATGCATGTACACATAATATTTCTTACATACATACACATAAACTTAAGTATACACCTCATGCATACAAACTCCACATATATATTTTATACACATACATATATGTATATATATATATATATATCTACATATTATGCATATATCCCTATGCATAAAAATACACATACTCACATATTAAATTTACGTAAGCATGTATCCACATAAACAGTTAATTCACATAACAAATGCCTAGGGTAATGATCAGAACCCGGTTATCACATTATCCACTCCTTCAAAAGAATTCCGTCCCGGAATTCCTTTAATTAAAGAGCCATGGATAATCTGCTCTCATTTTTTATTCATGTTCCCAAGTTGTCTCTAGTCCTTTGTGAAATTTCCACTGTACTTTAACCAGACTGATTTCTTTGTTTCTCAACACCCTGATCTTCTGGTCAATTACGGCTTCTAGTATTTCTACAAAGTTCAGTTTACTGTCCAACTTGACCTCTGGTAATGGTAAAGCGAGATTCGGATCAGCTAAACATTTCCGCAGATTCGACACATGGAAAGTGTTGTGAATCAGACTCAACTCTTCTGGCAGTTCTAACTGATATGCTACTGGCCCAATTCGCTTACATATTCTGAACGGCCCCACATACCTTGGACTGAGCTTTCATTTCTTTCCAAATCTGATGACACCCTTCCACGGCGAAACTTTAACATCACAAAATCACCTATATCAAATTCAATCGGCTTTCGACGTTTATCAACATAACTTTTATGGCGATCTTGTGCTGTTTTGATTCTTTCACGGATCTGTTCAATCTTTTCAGAAGTTTCTTGGACAATTTCAGGACCCGTCAGCAATTTTTCACCTACCTCGTTCCAACACAATGGCGTTCGGCATTTACCTCCATACAACACTTCATACGGTGTCGCTTGGATGCTGGAATGGTAACTATTGTTATAGGCAAACTCTATCAATGGGAAGTGATCTTCCCATGATCCCTCGAAATCAATGATACAGCTTCTAAACATATCTTCGAGAGTCTGGATAGTTCTCTCACTTTGCCCATCTGTTTGCGGATGATATGTTGTACTTAATCGAATTTCAGACCCCAATGTTTTCTACAAACTTTCCCAAAACTTTGAGGTGAAACGGCTATCTCTATCAGAAACAATAGATAGTGGAACACCATGCCTAGTTATAATTTCTTTGATGTAAACTTGAGCCAGTTTCTCTAAAAGTAATTTTCTTTTATAGGTAAAAAATGTGCTGACTTAGATAGGCGATCAACAATTACCAAATCGCGTCATACCCTTTTGGAGTTCGAGGTAACTTCATGACGAAATCCATTGTAATGTGATCCTATTTCCACACAGGAATCTCTAAAGATTGAAGACTTCCATACAGTTTCTGATGCTCAATTTTAACCTGTAGGCACGATAAACACTGTTCCACATATTTAGCTATATCTTTCTTCAGTCCGGGCCACCAATAAAAAGATTTTAGATCTCGATACATCTTATTGGTACCTGGATGAATAGTGTATCGAGACTTATGGCTTTCATTTAAAATAATTTTCCGGATATTCTCAAAACTTGGTACCCAAATTCACCCTTGAAAACACATAATTCATTTGTCATTTGGTTCCATGATTGAAATCATCTTACCCAACCTTTCTGATTTGATAAGATCTTCTTTCACAGCTTCCTTCTGATATCTCAGAATTTCTTTATGGATATCAGGGACTAAACTTATTCTCATTGCCACAGTTTTAATAGTCCCGCTCCTTTCTTTTCTACTTAAAGCGTCAGCTACCACGTTGGCTTTTCCTGGGTGGTAAAGGATTTCACAGTCATAATCATTAACAAGTTCAATCCACCGACGCTGTCGCATATTTAAATCTTTCTGGTTGAATAGATGATGTACACTCTTGTGATCTGTGTAAATCTGGCGCTTTGCTCCCAAAAGATAATGCCTCCAGATTTTTAGAGCGAATACTATCGCGGCTAATTCCATATCATGAGTCAGATACTGCTTCTCATGATCCTTCATTTGTCTTGATGCATAAGAAATCACTTTTCCTCTCTGCATCATAACGCATCCTAATTCTAACTTTGAAGCATCGCTGTATACCACAAAGTCTTCGGATCCATTTGGTAGAGTTAACACCGGCGCACTACAGAGGTGATCCTTTAATAATTGGAAAGCTTCTTGTTGTTCTTTTTCCCACTAAAACTTGACATTCTTTCGAGTCAATTTGGTTAATGGCATGACTATTTTAGAAAAGTCCTGAATAAACTTACGGTATTAACCTACTAAACCCAAAAAGCTACGGACTTCAGACGGAGTCTTTGGAGCTTCCCATTTTTCAACTGCTTCTATTTTTACTGGATCTACTTGTACTCTGGCTTCTGAGATAACGTGACCCAAGAATTGAACTTTTCTTAACCAGAACTCACACTTGGACAATTTGGCATACAACTTTTCTTTCTTCAATAATTCCAGTATCAAACGAAGATGTTCCGCATGTTCTCCTTTGGTTTTAGAGTATATAAGAATATCATCGATAAATACAATGACGAATTTATCAAGGTATTCTTTAAATACTCTATTCATTAAATCCGTAAAAGCCATGGGCGCATTAGTTAAGCCGAATGGCATAACTAGAAAAGTTGTTGTAGCAACGTCTTCCTCTCTGACTTTAATTTGATGATACCCTGACCTCAAATCGATTTTGGAGAAATAACTTGCTCCTACTAGTTGATCAAACAAGTCATCAATCATTCACAGAAGATACTTGTTCTTGATGGTCAATTTATTCAATTCTCGATAGGCTATACACATTCGCATAGATCCATCTTTGTTTTTGACAAACAAGACCGGAGCACACCAAGGTGAATGCTGGGTCTAATGAATCCTTTATCAGTCAGATCCTTCAACTGAGTAACCAACTCTTTCAATTCCGAAGGAGCCAATCTATACGATGTCTTGGCCACTAGTGCTGCTCCAGGTATAAGATCAATCCGGAATTCAATGATTCGATCTGGCGGTAACCTAGACAAATCCTCTGGAAAAACTTCCGAGTATTCATTAGTGATTGGAATCAATTTCTGTTTCCCTTTTTCTTTCTTTGCATCAATAACATATGCTAAACACCCCTGACATCCCTTCCAAATAGATCTTTAGGCTTTCAACACAGATAATAAACTAGTATGATGATCCTGACGATCACCATAAATAATAATTGTTCCTTGATCTGGGAGAGTAATTCTGATCATTTTTTTATTACATACAATAATGGCCTGATACTCTGCTAACCAATCCATACCCACCACTACATCAARCTCTTTCATTGGCATAGGAAACAGTCGAATCGGTAACTCACACCCCTCAATAATAATAGTACAATTATTGAATACTTTAGTAACAGATTCTTGACTATCAGCAGTGTCAACTACTAATTTGTCATCAAGTAGCACAGAATTCAGGCATGCAGATTGAGCAAATGATGGTGATACAAATGAAAATTTTGCACCAGAATCAAACAATACATTAGCACGTATATAATTCAGAAGAAAAGTACCTGTTACTACATCTGGGGTTGTTTCTGCCTCGTTCTTTGTCATTTGGAACGATCTACCCCTGGCTCCACTCTAGCCTCCCCTTGGTGCACTAGGCCTTCAAAGGTTACTGGGAGTATTTCCTCTCATTGTCAGACGAGGAGCTCTCAATTGTGGACAATTTGGTCGAATGTGGTCAGGTGAATTGCACTGAAAACATCTTTTGGGTGTAGTGCAGTCCCTTGACAAATGCCCTGTCTCTCCACGACGATAACATCTCTTTGGTTCAAAGGGACGACTTCCCTGGTGTATCTGTTGACACTGCGTGCAGGTTTTAATACAAGGTAAATGAGGAATACGATTATCTGATTTAATAAATTTGGGTCTTCGAAAACTAACTGAAGACCCTTCCCACTTTCTTTTCTCAACAAATTTCTCTTCACCCTGCCGATTCTTATTTCTTTCAGTAATTTCGACAACATTAACGGCTAAAGAGAAAGTTTCAGGGTTCATAGCAATAATGAACTCTCGAATAGAAGGTTTCAGACCCCAAATATATCCTTTTACTTTTCGGGATTCTAAAGATACATAATGCTCAGCAAATCCGGAAAACTCAATAAATTTCTCGGTATAATCCCGCACATATCTGCTCCCTTGCTCTAGCTTAAGAAAATCTTTCTCCATTTGTCTTACTGCTGTCGTAGGACAGAATTGTGTTTTAAATTTACTCACAAATTCTTCCCAAGACATTGTTTGCAGTATATTCGGTTGTGCCGAGGATTCCACATCCCACCAATATAAGGAATTAGATTTGAGCATAGATACTGCGAATCTAACCTTATCTTCTTCAGAACACCTACTAGTGTTAAATACTGATTCAATCTCTTTTATCCAGCACATTGCTTTAACTGGATCTCTCTCTCCTGAAAAGGTTGAGGTATACATGTCAGAAACATCTTTATATCTCCTCCCCGATTATTGCTGCCTGCTGAAGGAGCTGGAGGATTAATTCCAACTCGCTCAGTTTCTATTCTAGCTGGCAGTCCCATAATAGATATTAGAGTTTCCCTTAGTTTTCCCTTTTCTTCTGCTAGATCATTTCTAGTTATAAACTTTGATTGTTGCCTCTGTTCTTGTTGAGCATTCCCAGAAATAGATTCCCTTTGATCAGGGAGAATATCAGCCTGACTCCTCTCAAGAATCTGACTCCTCCCTTGACCCCTACCTCTACCCTTTCCACGACCTCTACTCCTTCAACCATAGGTTGATGGCTTAGCGGGAGATTCCTCCCTTTCTTCAGATACAGGACGGGGAGTTCTCTCTGACCTTCGTGATCGACTAGACATCTGCAGATATTTTAGTATTAAATATCACGTATTCACATTCCCAAATATAATATGGTGTCCGAGTATAGGTATGTACCATAATTACATTGGCCGTTTGTAATTTGAATTCACCTTACATACTGTTGTCTTTAACCCATTATATTTTATTCCCAGTGATACTAATAATGTCTGGGACTCTTAACATGCAAATGACAATTTAAGTCTAGGTATCATGCTTTAAATACATAAATCTCTTAAACTAAGGCTCTGATACCACATCTGTAACACCCCCAAACACCACATTTGCATATATTACATATTTCATTACATAGAAATATAGTTTACATCCTAAGGTCCCACAAGTACAAGGATTACTATATGTACACAATCTACATATAAAAATTTCCAAAACAAATCCTGTACTATTACATGTAATGCAACATGTATCTTCAAAAGTAGACAACAGATTAGGAAAATAATCACATTTTCCCNTAAAAATTTCCAAAACAAATCCTGTACTATTACATGTAATGCAACATGTATCTTCAAAAGTAGACAACAGATTAGGAAAATAATCACATTTTCCCATTCCCTTTAATATCCCCGGACCCCGCTATTCCTGCATTGCATAATTTAAAACAGAAAATGAGGGTTAGACTAGATGGGTCTAGTGAGTAAATCCCTTCCTTGCAAATGCAGGGTGATGAACACCAAAATATGATAATGTAATTCCGCTTAGAAATATTCTGCATTACAAATAAATGATGTTGTTCACAATATCATGCAAAATAGAGTATACCCAAGAACTTCAGTTGTATAAAATATCTCTGATTAGAGATCCAACGTTCTGAACATGAAACAAATATTGTAACCAAAACTTCTTGAATCAATAGATCCTTCCTTTATAAATATTAATAGAAAAGATTTAAGGCAATACTTGCCTGATATGACAAACTATTTTTCTAAATAGAAATAATATCTTTAATCATCAGGTCACAAAGAAATGATGACTCAAGGTTATTAAATACAATTAGTAATAATAATAAGAGTTATAATATTATCCAYATATGACAATGCCACCCTTATTTCAAGTACACCTCTCCTTGATATGCCATCCTTTTTCCTCCATCAAAACAGGGCTACTTATCAGAACAGACATAATCATCACGTCTGAAAGTACCCATTCCCAGTTCCAAACCAGAACAGACAAAAGTCATCACGTCTGGGGGAACTATTACTTAAAACAAGTTTCATACCAAAACAGACCTACGTCACCACGCTTGGTAGAAACAATTTACAAAATCCACTTCCATACCAAAACAGACTTATGTCACCATGCTTGGTAGGAAGGTTTCGCAAAAATATAGTTTCATACCAAAACAGACTTACGTCACCACGCTTGGTAGAAACATTTACCAAAAATCACGTTCCAAACCAAAACAAACTTACGTCACCACGCTTGGTAGGAACATATGTTTTTATTTAAAAAGATATAAAATACCCATTTTATAATCCATAATTAAACCCAATAATAGACATTTTAAACCATATAAAAAATCTAAAATATAAAACTCATGAAAAATTTCTAAATAAGAAGTTATCCGGACAAGTTATCCGGATATAAAGTCCGGACAACACTTGTCCCTTTTGTCCGATTTACTAATCCAGACAACTCATCGCCCAAGGCTTGTCCGATTTAACACTTGAAATTATTCCAACACTCTTGCCCGGATAACAAGTCCGGACAATACATCGCCCAAAACTCGTCCGATTTAAAAATAATTCGGTCACCATATGATCGTATTCCTACTTCTCAGTTCAAAATGTTAACCATTCTTA
>NW_020201519.1:42769-52429 GCF_001531365.2 Cynara cardunculus var. scolymus
ATGTATCCACATAAACAGTTAATTCACATAACAAATACCTAGGGTAATGATCAGAACCCGGTTATCACACTAGAGGCTTTGGTTGATTTTTACAAATTGAACCAGAAGCTCTAGCTAGTAGAACCAGAGTTCTGGCCATACAAGATCTTTTGAAATTTAACTTTTTTTACCTTTGGAAAAGCTATTTTATTATCTATTAGATTGATCTATGAATTATTTGAGAATCTCTACTTGAGTAAGAGGCTCTGGTTGGCTTAACCAGAAGCTCTGGTAGAGGAACCAGAGGAGCTCTGGTCCTCTTATATGTTGAAATATTTTCTAAATCTATCTATAGAATCAGAGGTCCGATGGACCCAAACAGAATGTGGTTTTACATGTTGAAATGCGAAATTATTTTAGTTGAATACCTGTTTTGGTGCTTATCACCCTGCAACTACATGGAAAAGGGAATCTCACTAGACCTCTAGGTCTAACCCTTATTTTTGTGTTTTCAAATATGTATTGCAGGAAATGCAGAATATAATAATAATAAAAGGAAAAGGGAAAATGTAAATTATTTCCCTATGTGCTTAGCTTTATGAAGATTACTTTGGATGTGTTTTGAAGAATAAATGTTGTGGATACAAGATCATGTATTTTGGAATTTTTGAGTTGTGTATTTTGTATTTTAGACTCTTGTATTATGGACCTGAGTTTTGGGGGTGTTACAAAGTTGGTATCAGAGCCTGAGTTTAAGGGATTTAGGCAAACACATCATCAGACTCCAGTGGTCGAGACACAGAGGTCATTGAAACAGAGGTGCACTCCTCGAACCTTAACCAGCCAAATCAACTAGTGGTCGCATCTGCCTCTGGTTATGAAAGCCAAAAGGAAGCCACACCTCAGGGAACACCCTCTCCAATGGGTGCAACCTTTGAAAGAATAAGTGATATGTCTCCCCATATCATGCTACTATCCTAAACAGAGGAATTTGTTTTCTCTGCACGTGTAGATTCCCGACCTTGTTCAAAGCAAGGATTAGGTGCACAAGACATGGAGGTTCTCGACCAACCTTCTTGTCCACTCATGGAGAGTTCTCTAGATGGCTTTGAACCTACCTTGGATACTCTTCATGACAAAACAACAGTAGTCAATTCTTCTGAAGGAGAACCACAACGATCAGCTGAAAATCCTTCCTCGACCAACGTCAATCAAGTCGAGCAAGGTGTTCCTGGAACAAGGACTAAATCTGGCCCATGTGTTGAGCCAGAGGTTACCTAAACAGCCTATGTCGCAAGGGAAGAGCTTCTCAAACTATTTGAGACAAAAATCAAGTCCATGCCTCAGGCAGATGAGCAAAGGAAAAAAATACGAATGGACTCCGTGTGCCGAGGTGTCCAAAAGAAGAAGACTTGATGATGAGGAGGACCCAGACCTGTCTGGTCCTCAAAAGCGTGAAGAGGGAGAGAACCAGTCTGCCTCTCCAAGTGTGACACCTACGGCTGCCCCTCTGCACCATTTGCCTCTTCTCCAAGCCAGCCAGCACAAGATCATTCAAGGCAGAGAGCATAAAGTCAGCTAGCACCAGAGAATGCAAAGGCATGACGTTAGGGAAAGATGCCCAAGGCATCCCAAGCAGAGCCGGCTGAGCAATAAAAGAAGGAAGACGTAATTGATCTTCTCTCAGTCTACGACTCATCTGATTCAGAACCGACTCTGTCTTCCTCAACCGAATATGCCATGGACACATCTGCTCCAACAAGAAGACAAGAAGAAGAGATGGTAGCAGTGAATGTGGCCGATCCAACACTCTTTGACATTCATGTTGTCATTCCTATTGAAAACATAACAGTAGCTGCTCCTCCACCACCAACGAACACATACAGAGCTAGGGTCCCTGGTCAAGGGACCAGAGTAGTCACTCCGGCTATGAGGCAGAGGGTCCTTGTCAAACCAACCAGAGCAGAAGAAGAAGGCACAAGCAGCAGGCGTAAAAGAAATGATCCCTCTGATCGAGTTCAAAAGATCAAGGATAGCATGGATGCAATAATGAAGCCAACACCCCTTGACAAGCCAATAAAGGGCAAGGCAGACAACGAGGACATCTACCAATTTCTCTACAACCTGCGAGAAGAGGAACCAGTCATCAATATCAGTCTTCATCCAATGGTCCAAGAGATTATCAGGCAGAGGTTCCTAAATCGCTACACACAACCTATCTCTATAGTCCACTTTGTCGATGGAATCAAGTAAGTAATCGACATTAAGAAATGTTCCTTCGCGCACAACCAAATCATCTTCCATGAGTATACGGTGGAGAGGTCTCGCGGACAGATATGTAGTTACACAGATTGTGACCTTATAAATCTGAATCCATGGGATCTTCTATCTCTGTATTACTTCATGGATCATAAGAAGGATAAGGGGCTTAAATATGTTGTGGCCAACTCTGCTATATGACAAACGATGACAGACCTACTTGACTTCAGATGCAAGTTTGATTTTCAACTAGCTCTGGATCTGGGAGTGGATCAATTGACTGTCGCTGCACCAAATGAAGATTTGCAGGGCATCAATAGCATTCCCTCTTGGAGTGTGTTAGTGGAACCAGAGGTGGGAGTGGTATTTCGAAATGCACAAGGAAATAATATATTTTTTCAAGATAACCAGAACTACAAGTATTCAAAGTCTACTCTGCGCTACATCAGAGATAACCTAGTTAGGAACAGAGACAACTACCCAGGAGCAAAGGAAAGAGAAAAAATATCCTAAGGTCAATATACAACATGCTAGAGTTTTGTGAACTTCTTAGGAGGTTCATTAAACTTCAAAACATTTAGACCTTATCTTTTGTAAGTTTTTTTTCTATCTTTTAAGTCAATGTAATTTCCATTCAATCTTATTGTACTTTTTAGATAGTGAATGTAAAACAGAGGTTCCTTTTAACCTCTGACTTCGACTAGTCTTTATGTTTTGTAATTCAAGTAAGAGCCTGCCTTATTTACACTTAGGGGGAGATTGTTAGACTCCAACTTGTGAAAGTGTAATTAAGAAGTTTCTTACTCTAGTCAATAGGACTTGGTCTAGTCAAGTGGTCTGGACTAAGAGCTCTCATGTAGAAGTTCAAGAACCAGAGCTCTTACTCAAAGAGTAAAGGTTCCATTCATACAGAGCCCACACTCTATCTCTGTGGGCAATCAAGTCTTATGCACCAAAAAGCATAAGTGCTTGATGTAGGCTACAACTCCAAGACACAGAGCCTCTGCATAGTACATGCAGAGCCTCTGTATAGTATATGCAGAGCTTCTGTATAGTACATGCAGAGCTTCTGGTCACCTTATCCATGAAATGGGCGTGCAAGCCCATACATTCTCGCAAGTGTCTAACAGATATGAGGTGGCTTGACCTAGTCTGCTCCACTTTTCAAGGGAAGTCAAAGATAAGGACGCAGACTCGGCAACTCAGAGATTCAAGCCTAAATTATAGCATAGTTGAATGAATTCCGGGACAAAATTCTTTTGATGGGGAGATAATGTTATAACCGGGTTTCAGACAACCTGGGTTGAGGTAACTTATACATGATTTTTATGTGAATTAGGAGAAGTATGCATGTTTAATTTAGAAATGCATGAATCAGGTATGCATGTGAAAATAATACTATGCATACATATGAGAAAATAGTATGTATACGTGAATATGATAATATGCATACATGAAAAGATGTGAAAGTCCATGTGCGATTAAATGGTCATATGTGAAGTTTATTATTTAAAAAAGATATCTTTGTAGATAAGAAAGGAAGTTTTATAATATAGTTTCCACCGCCCAAAGAGTTTTATTTTAATAAACCGCCTTTGTTAGAAGTATATATATATATATATATATATATATATAAAGAAGGGAAAAGATAAGATCTTATCTTATCTTTATTTTGAGAAATGGAACCTTTTGAGAGAAAGAAAGTGTGTGTGGCGGTGGAAGTGTTCTTGAGAAAGAATGCTGCACAAAAATTAATTTGAAGATTCTATAATATTTGAAGATCTGCTGTGTGTTTATAATCTGCAGAATCTGTGCTTGTTAAGGTGGGTTTTGATAAACTAAAACCTTTATATTTGTAGTTAAATAAACTATTGGGTTTGGGAATTTATGATATTGAAGGAGTTTGGAAAAAAACTATTTTCTAACAATTTAAACGAAATGTTGATGATTAGGAGTTTTGAAACTGTTTTGAAAACATAAAACAGTAACGGTGTTTTAAAACAGATTTGGAAAGTTGATATTCTGTTTTAAAAGATTTACAAGAGATTTGATATATGGAAATTTATGAAAGAACAGATTATTCTTGAGTTTGAAGGTTTTGATGATAAAACTGTTTTTGGAAACCATTATTGGTTGAAAACTATAGAGTACATCTCATCAAGATGGTTGTGACTTCGGTCTGTCTTTGTTTGGGATTAATCTAGAGATTTTGATGAAGAAATAAGGGTGACATATCAAGGAGAGGTGTACCTTGGGATAAGGGTGGCATATCAAGGAGAGGTGTACCTTTGGATATAAAGGTGGCAATTGTATGTGGTTATTATAGCTCTTGTTATTATGTCTATTAAGATTAGAACATATTTGAGTACTTACTTCTTTTTGATTTGAGGACTCAGAGATGTTGTTCTTATTAGAGATTTTGAAGTTATTTGATTTTGAAGTTATGGATAGTTTCATTGGTCAAGTTTGCTCGATTATAGAACAGTGATTGACTTTTGATTTGATTTATCGGTTCATTGCAAAACAAGGTGCTGGTTTTTGATCTTGACAGGTTAGTACGGTAAATTTGTTCATTCATTACATTGAATAAAGTTCCTGTTGTTTGTTCGTTTTATACACAGCTATATCCAATTTGGTCTTCTCACCGGTAGTGCATTAGAATCTCTAGTTGTGACAGCCTTGGTGAATGCAGTCTTGGTGATTGGTTGGATGATTTAATCTCTAGTTGTGACAGTAATCTGTGAAGGGAACAAAAGCAACAGTGGACAGTTGTTCAATCTTGCAAGTTTAAATCCAAAGTTGTATATACATATTCCTACACAGGTTTTTTGTACAAGCCATACACATATTTAATTTCTTGCACAGGTTCTGTGTTTGTTATTGGAGTCTGTTTGGTGATCTATTTTCTTGATCATCCAGTGTGTGGTTTACTGTTAGTTTTGAGTTGTTTAAGAGCGATTTAGTGTGCAGTCTTGACTGTTTTAAAACAAACTTGAAGCTACTTATTGAACTAGTGCAGTTTTGAAGCTGTTGTTTTGATTCATTGGTCAAGGCACAAGATAATTGGGATTCATATGATTCTCTTGTTCTTGTGAGGTTGAATAATTGTGATTGACAGTGTGGCTGGAAAGTATCAGCTAAGGAGAGGTTTATACAAGAAATTGGAGGCAAGGCTCAGAAATCACTAGCATCTGTTGATCAAACGAGCAGTGCTGGTAACAAGCAAACGAGGGTGAAAAGCATACAGAGTGGAAAGCAGAGGTTCATTTTGTTGCAAGTTTATAAAGGAAGGGTTGATTGGATTGTGAAGTTGCAATTTTCAAGTGGACTTTTGGATAGAAGTTGCAATTCGAGAGCAGATAAAACAATTTTTTTTTTAAAGTTTCACATTTGTATAGTGAAAAGTTGCTATGGTTGTTGGCTATTTGATTTGGGCTAGAATCAGTTTTTGGTCTTCAATAATTGTTTTGGTCTTGGACTTTTATTTTCATCCTGGGTTTATATTTGTTGTGTTTTTGGTTTTGAGTTTTAATTTTTGTTTAGATTNTTTTTTTTGGATCATTTTCGTTTATCTGTTTTGTGTGTGTTTAAACTGTTTGAGAATCATTGAACTATTTTCCATCGCCTAAACTGTTTTTCATCAGTTTTAACTGTCTTTGACTGTTTTCAACAGTTTTGACTGTTTTTACTGATATTTTACAGTTTTTCGTCGATTTTCTTATTTCTAAACAGTTTTTGTGTTTTATGTTATTCCTTTTTGAGCTTAATTGTTCCTAATTTCTTTTACTGATTTCACTGCATAGACCCTATATCTGATCAATCTTACTTGTTTAAATGGCAGATATTTTAAAGAAGGAGAATCAAGAGATGAGAACTCAGATTGTTGAGCTGGAAAAGAGTATTATGAACTATAAAGATTTAATAAGGGATTATATTAAATATATTAAAGATTTGAAACGTAAGCATAAAGAAGAATTAGAAAGAGTTGAGAATGACTTCAAGTATCAGATTAATAAACTTCAAAAAATCCTTGGATGATGTCAGAATAGAATGTGAAAAAGAGTTAAAAACATGGAGTAAGTCTAATAAAGATTTGTTCAATAAACTCCAAAAAGTTCAAAATGAACTAAATGCTGAGAGGAACTCTTTTGGGAGGAAAAATACAGAGACTGGGGACTTTACTGAGAAAATTCATAAACATGAGAATGACTTGATTGAGTTAAGGAAATTATTGGAAATAGAAAAGGGAAAGGTTTTAAAGGCTGAAAAGGTTTTAAATGCTGAAAGGAAAGATACTGAGAAAGAAAAGAAGAGGATTATGGAAGTTGAGAAAAGATTTGATTCTGAACGAAAATCCTTTGAGAATAAGATTAACTCTCTCGAGCTGAACGCAAAGATGTTGTTAAAGCAAATCTCGGATTTTGAGCAGCTTATCATTTTGGAACGAGCCAAGCATGATATAAAGAAAAGAAAGACATCTCTGAAGACTGTCAGAGTAAACTACAAAAATTGTCCGAAAGCGTTGATCTAAAGCAAAAGGTTTTAGACGAAGAGAAAAGGCAATTTGCTCTTGAGAAAATAAATACTTCAAAGAAGTATACAACAATTGCTGAAGAGCAGGCAAATAAGAAAAAGTGGCTTGACATTGCCTCGAAGAATGAAAAGATTAGCTCAGATGAAGAGAAACGAGAGTTAATAGATCAGAAGAGAAAGTTTGAAATGCTACAGAAGGAGTTAGAAGGTAAACTCCTGGACACTACAAAGAAATTGTCTGATCTAAAGACAGACCTTGAAACTGAATTGAACATGACAACTGAACTGAAAAAAGAAATATGATTTAGTTACTGTTGAAAGAGACCAACTTTTACAAAAAGTCAAAGATTTTTCATGTGCTAAAAGTCCAACTGGTTCTCAATCACAGTGTAAAACCAGCTTTTATAATTGTTCCTATTCGAACAGTTATTCAAGTATTCCTAAATCTAATGTTTCTAAGAACTATTCTCGTTCTAATCAATATTATCAAGGGTATGTCATTGTATCACCTAATTATTTTGTGATAACCGATTTTGGTCATCATCCAAGGTAATTATTATGTGATTATCTGATTAAATGATTACGTGATAGCATGATAAATTGCTATATTTGATCATGCTGGCATGTGAAATTTTGTGCATAGGTATTATATGCATAATAAAATATATGTGTATGCATGATATATATATATATATATACATATATACGGACGTCATGGGTATGAGTATATGCATGCATGTATGGTAAGGGCGGTTTAGCCGCCTTACCTTATTTACAAAGTATAAATATGAGGTAAGACCCTTATATATCTTTTCCTGGCCATTTTTTAAGAGGTGTGTAAAAGTTTAAAGTGAGGTTGACCGGATTACAAGTGCTTGATTTCAAGAAGATTGAATCTCATCTGATTTCATAAGGTGAGTAGTTTCTAAAACTCTTTTGCATAAAGATTATTACTGGTTTCATATGAATTTTGTTTGAATTTGGATAGAAATCAGTCYTTTTGCTCTAAGTGTTTATCCGGATATTAAACCGGACAAGGTTTGACCGGATTGTTTTAAATCGGACAAAGGGTGGACGATTTGTTGTCTGGATTGTTTTAAATCGGACAAAGGGTGGATGATTTGTTGTCCGGATTGTTTTAAATCGGTTAAGTATTGATCGGGTTATGATTGGTAAGAAAAGTCATCTTTTTAAACTAAGAAGTAAGAATACGACCAAGTAGTGGCCGGATTACTTTAAATTGGCTAAGTATGAGCGGGGTATGGACCGGACATGTTATCCGGACAAAGATGGTTTATATTCTAAATGATAAATCGTCTAAGCTTTATGCGGGGTATTGACTGGATTTGTTATCCGGACAAAGTTGAAATTTGTTCAAGTGTTAAATCGGACAAAGCTTAGGCTGTGTTGTCCGGATAGTTGACCGGATTTGAAGTCTGGCTAAGTCAAAGTTGACCGGATTTGATGTAATGTTGTGTTTTCAATGAGAAATGTTATTTTATCATAAAAAGGAAGTTTTGAAAGAAATATTTTTGTATTGATAATAATTTCAATGGCTGCGGTTTATTTGAAATTATTCTGTGAAAATATTTTGATGAGGAAATAAGGGTGRCATATCAAGGAGAGGTGTACGTTTGGATATAAGGGTGGCATTTGCATGTGTGTTGTATGATATCACTCATTCTATTATATCCTTTAAGACTACCGTGGTCCGAAGTCTTTATTTCTTTGTGACTTAAAGATTTAGGATCAAGGTTCTTATTGGAAATCATAGTTTGGATGTTATTGAGGAGAAAATGTCAGGTTTGGCTTGAAGCTTTAAATAACCTTGTTTGGTTAAGAAAAGGTTTAAAAGTGGCATTATGTGGAACCTGATAGGTTCAGAGTTTTGAGAATTGAATAAGCAGAACGCTTTGCTTGATAATGGAAAAGATCTGGTATTACGTTTCTATTTATTCATATATTTGTTATATATATGAAATGATATTTTCTTAAAAAGTTTTGGTGATTTTTCACCCTGCAATAACATAAATAGGGTATCTCACTAGACCTTTCGGTCTAACCCTCGTTTTGTGATTTAAATTATGTGTTGCAGGAGGTTCGGACAGTAAGGAGGATTATAAAGAAATTCACAAATCCTTGGGTGAATTCCTTCCAGAAAGTTAACATGTGCGTCACTTTCCATTGGGGATACTCCTCACGTATAAGCGTGGGAGGTTTAGATTGCGAACCAGTGCTCATAAAAGAAGTATTGGTCAGATTCGACATTGAAAGAAGAAGAAAAGTAGGAATAAGAACAAACTGATTAAGTAGAGTAAAACAGGGTAACCTGAGGACGAAGACTGGTGTTCTTGAACAAATGCAAATTAATACCAAGAACGAAATCAATCAAATAAGAATTTCATTCCTGCTCTGGTACCAATTGTTAGGACCTTTAGATTCAGCTTGGTATTTAATCACTTACTCTGGATGAACTCTTAGAACAATTACAGTGCAGCGAAAACAATTAAATGAACCAACAGAGCAAACAATCAATCAAGAACACATATGAAGAATATGAAGAACACGAGAGAATAGCTTCAAATGATTTTCAATTGATTGAAAATATTGACAAATACAATACGGGTAGCACACCAAATTATAAAGGCCTAAGCTTCTATATATACTAGTTCCTAACGACTTTTCTGACATGACCTAGATAGTGAAATGATCTAAGCCGTTCAAATAAAGCAGATTACAAACATAGTCACGTGATAAGCACGTGCAGCTAACAAACCTAAGTAAAGCAGTGAGAAGAGGTTCTTCACAGAAGATAATACTGCAGATCCTCTGTGAGCCATCCCAGAGGCTCTGCTGGATGTGACTTGTAAGCTCTTGATGCCAGAGGAT
>NW_020201519.1:53714-57535 GCF_001531365.2 Cynara cardunculus var. scolymus
TTGTTAAGAACTCCGCAGTTAACAATGGGGAGTAATGCGTCGGGTACTCGAGGAAGGCCTACTGTAAACAGAGGAGGGCAAGGAGGGGCGCAGGGACGATCCTTCCAGATGACTAAGAACGAGGCAGAAGCATCACCGGATATAGTAACAGGTACATTCCTCCTGAATTCAATACGTGCTAAAGTGTTATTTGACTCGGGTGCAAACTTTTCGTTTGTATCACCATTGTTTGCTCAAACTGCATGTCTGAATTCTGTGCTACTTGATGATTAATTAGTAGTTGATACTGCTAATAGYCAGGAGACTGTTACTAGTGTGTTTAATAACTGTATTATTGTTATTGAAGACTGTGAATTTCTGATCCGGTTATTTCCCATGCCAACGAAAGAATTTGACATAGTAGTGGGTATGGACTGGTTGGCAAAGTATCAGGCTAACATTGTTTGTAATCAGAAAATAATCAGAATTATTCTACCAGACCAGAGAATAATTGTTATTTGTGGTCATCGTCAGAATCATCATACTAGTATTTTGTCAGTAATGAAAGCCCATAAAAGTATTCGAAAGAAGTGTCCAGGATGTTTGTCATATGTAATTGATTTAAAGAAAGAGAAGAGAAAAGAGGAATTGATTCCTATTGTTAGTGAATATCCATAAGTCTTTCCAGAAGACTTATCTGGATTACCACCAGATAGATTCATTGAATTCCGAATCGATCTTGTACCAGCAGCTGCACCAGTAGCAAAGGCACCATACCGTTTTGCTCCATTTGAATTGAATGAATTGATGGCATAGTTGAAACATTTAACTGATAAGGGATTTATTAGGCCTAGCACTTCACCCTGGGGTGCTCCGGTCTTATTCGTTAAAAAGAAGGATGGGCCTATGCGAATGTATATAGACTATCGTGAACTGAATAATTTGACAATTAAAAACAAATATCCTTTACCAAGGATTGATCACTTGTTTGATCAATTGGTGCGAGCAAGTTATTTCTCCAAAATCGATT
Source organism: Cynara cardunculus var. scolymus (assembly GCF_001531365.2). Classification (NCBI taxonomy): domain Eukaryota; kingdom Viridiplantae; phylum Streptophyta; class Magnoliopsida; order Asterales; family Asteraceae; genus Cynara; species Cynara cardunculus. The sequence continues at coordinate 54,724 of NW_020201519.1, forward strand.
TGACGTCAGGATATCATCAACTTAAGGTCAGGGAAGAAGATGTTGCCACAACAGCATTCAGAACAAGGTACGGGCATCACGAATTCTTAGTTATGTCATTCGGCTTAACTAATGCACCTGCAGCTTTTATGGATTTGATGAATAGGGTATGTAAGGAATAGCTTGATAAGTTTGTTATTGTATTTATTGATGATATTCTTATATACTCTAAAACCAAAGAAGAACATGCAGAACATCTTCGTTTGATACTGGAATTATTGAAGAAAGAAAAGTTGTACGCCAAATTGTCCAAGTGTGAGTTCTGGTTAAGAGAAGTTCAATTTTTGGGTCACGTTATTTCAGAAGCCGGAGTACAAGTAGATCCAGTAAAAATATAAGCAGTTGCAAGATGGGAAGCTCCGAAAAATCCTTTTGAAATCCGAAGCTTTTTGGGTTTGGCAGGTTACTATCGTATGTTTATTGAGGACTTCTCTAAGATAGTTGTGCCATTAACTAAATTGACTCGGAAGAATGTTAAATTCCAGTGGAAAAAAGAACAACAAGAAGCTTTCCAACTACTAAAGGATCACCTCTGTAGTGCGCTGGTGTTAACTTTACCAGATGGATCCGAAGACTTTGTGGTATACAGTGATGCTTCAAAATTAGGATTAGGATGCGTTCTGATGCAAAGAGGAAAAGTGATTTCTTATGCGTCAAGACAATTGAAAGATCATGAGAAGCAGTATCCGACTCATGATATGGAGTTAGCTGCGGTAGTGTTCGCTCTAAAAATTTGGAGGCATTATCTTCTGGGAACAAAGTGTCAAATTTACACAGATCACAAGAATCTACAGCATTTGTTCAATCAGAAAGATTTAAATATGCGACAGCGTCGGTGGATTGAACTTGTTAATGATTATGATTGTGAAATTCTTTACCACCCAAGAAAAGCCAACATGGTAGCTGACGCTTTGAGTAGAAAGGAAAGGAGTGGAACCATTAAAACGGTGGCAATGAGAATAAGTTTAGTCCCTGATATTCATAAAGAAGTTCTGAGATGTGAGAAGGAAGCTATGAAAGAAGATCTTATTAAATCGGAAAAGCTAGATAAGATGATCTTAACCTTGGAACCGAATGATGAATGACTAATGTGCTTTCAAGGACGAATTTGGGTGCCATATTTTGGAAATATCCGAAATATGATATTAAATGAAAGTCATAAATCCCGATACTCTATCCATCCAGGCACCAATAAGATGTATAGAGATTTGAAACCCTTTTATTGGTGGCCAGGTTTGAAAAGAGACATAGCTCGGTATGTGGAACAGTGTCTGACATGTTTACAGGTTAAGATTGGACATCAGAAACCGTATGGAAGTCTTCAATCATTAGAAATACCTGTATGAAAATGGGATCACATTACCATGGATTTTGTTATGAAATTACCTTGAACTCCAAGAGGGTATGACGCGATTTGGGTAATTGTTGATCGTTTGCCTAAATTTGTCCATTTTCTACCAATAAGAGAGAAAGCTAGCGCAGATCTACATTAAAGAAATTGTTACCAGATACGGTGTTCCTTTATCTATTATATCTGATAGAGATAGTCGGTTTACTTCCAAGTTCTGGGAAGGATTACATAAAGCTTTAGGATCCGAAATCTGATTAAGTACAGCTTATCATCCGCAGACTGATGGGCAAAGTGAAAGAACTATTCAAACTCTCGAAGATATGTTGAGAAGTTGTATTATTGATTTTGGGGGATCATAGGAAGATCACTTGCCATTAATAGAGTTTGCATATGACAATAGTTATCATTCCAGTATCCAAGCGGCATCGTATGAAGTGTTGTATGGAAGTAAATGTCGAACGTCGTTATGATGGAATGAAGTGGGAGAGAGACAGTTGATGGGTCCTGAAATTGTCCAAGAAACTTCTGAAAAGATCAAACAGATCCGTGAAAGAATAAAAACAGCACAAGATCGCCAGAAAAGTTAAGCAGATAATCGTTGAAAGCCAATTGAGTTTAGTATAGGGGATTTTGTGATGTTAAAAGTTTCACCATGGAATGGTTTCGTCAGATTTGGAAAGAAAGGAAAGCTCAGTCCAAGGTATGTGGGGCCGTTCAAAATATGTAAGCGAATTGGGCCAGTAGCATATCAGTTAGAGCTGCCAGAAGAGCTGAGTCTGATTCACAACACTTTTCATGTGTCGAATCTACGGAAATGTTTGGCTGATCCAAACCAAGCTGTACCGTTACCAGAAATTCAACTAGATAGTAAGTTAAATTTTATGGAAACACCACAAGCTGTAATCGACAGAAAGATCAGGGTATTGAGAAACAAAGAAATAAGTCTAGTAAAAATTCGGTGGAAGTTTCACAAAGGCCCAGAAGCAACAGGGGAATTGGAATCAAAGATACAATCAGAATACCCATGGCTTTTTGATTAAAGGAGTTCCGGGACAGAATTCTTTTGAGGGGTCGATAATATGATAAATGGATTCTGGTCATCACCCAAGGTAATTATTATGTGATTATCTGATTAAATGATTACGTGATAGCATGATAAATTGATATATTTGATCATGCTGGTATGTGAAATTTTGTGCATAGGTATTATATGCATAATAAAATATATGTGTATGCATGATATATATATATATATATAATAGGTATTATATGCATAATAAAATATATGTGTATGCATGATATATATATATATATATGTATATATATATATATATGGAGGTCATGGGTATGAGTATATGCATGCATGTATGGTAAGGGCGGTTTAACCGCCTTACCTTATTTAGAAAGTATAAATATGAGGGT
>NW_020201519.1:59558-60917 GCF_001531365.2 Cynara cardunculus var. scolymus
CCTCATGACGATCATGGTCATCACCTCCGTGATCGTCATGGTGTTTGGTGGCTTCTGCCTTGAAAGTTTCTAGGGGAGCCTTCTCCAATCTCTTCAGAATCTTGGTGGCCGCCTTCTTCATTTTCTTGATCGCCTCTTCTGCAAGCACAGAGGCGTGRCTTATATCAATCTCTGTCGACCACTTCAACTTTGAGACGCTTCTAAATATTTCGCTACGAAGGGTGTCACCCTCTTTCACGAGCTATGATGTGCAGTCTCTTATGGCCTGGTTGGAGGCTCGGGSCTCTTTGAGAAGTTGGTCTGTATGTTTGTGCACAATATCCCCTAAGGCTTCAACCATGGCATCGAGCTCTCTGCGAGTTGCTAGTTGATAGATGTTGGCCCTTGAGGATTTGGTGTCCACGCCGTAAGTGACTACAGAAGAAAACATTTGCTTGATTTCGTCTTTGAATTTGGAGTAATCTGTGTAGCCCGTAGAGACGAAATCAGCAGCAAATTGGGCAGCCATTTCTGTCTATTTTGACTTCAGCTTCTGGATGGAGGAGGGGTTGAGCGAGAGAGCACTGAACGCCTCTGCAAGATCATCCTTCTGTAGGATAGAGCTCTGAAGGGTTGCAAGAGTCATCTTGAGTTTTGCAGTTGTGGATGACAACTCCTTCAGAGCCTCTGTGATGGGGGTGAGATCCTCTGTCGTTGTGCGAGAGATGAACAAGCTTTTCAACTCGTCCATCTTTTGGAATACCGCTGTGGTGAAGGTTTATAGCTCCCCCTTCGTCACATAGGCATCCTGGGAGTCTAGATCACCAACACATGGTGACCTAGTAGCCTCGGAGCGAGAGACGCCCTCAGCGACTGGTTTGTTATAGTTTGCTCGGGGACTTCCACGGGATCCTTGTACGTCTCCAAAAGGAGAGCCTACCCGTGTTCTGTCGATTTCTTGCCTTGTAGGTTCAGAGCCTAACATGGCAGAGGGATCGAGTGTGGACATTGGGCGTTCTAGACCCTCTGTCTCTGTGACTCTCACATATGCCTCTGAAGCATATTCTGGTTGGTCACTCTTTTGTGGAGAGGCAACGGATGCCTCTCTTGGTTGTGTCGAGTCCTTGGGCGATGGGACTCTTGTAGTAAAACCTTCATCCTTTTGAGAGGATGTAGGAGTAGTATGTGGTTTGCTCGACTGTGTGATCGACAGAGGACTGAAGAATGTTCTCTGCGAGGTTAGTTTGGGTTGGGCTTGGCGTGTGCGCGCCTTTTTCAATAGGAGATCCCTCTAGAACAGGGCCCCTAGTAGCGTGGGTAGCACTGGGAGGAGGCTAGGATGTGTACCTGTGGTATCTTTTTCTCCCTCTCCTAACTCCA
>NW_020201520.1:0-12679 GCF_001531365.2 Cynara cardunculus var. scolymus
GTGAGTGTTGTTTTCTTGAAGTATCGTTGTCTCTGAATGAATTACAAAACAAGTTCTTCAGCGATCACTGAACAAGCTCAGTGTATGATCGCTGGAACTGAAATTACAGACACAGAAATACATCGAAAGGAAAAAGGGATTATCATCAAATCACTGAGAGAGAGGATCAACAGTTGTCAATATCTTCATCGAAATCCTGATCTCCACCCAGTTCTGTAGCAAACGCTTCATTGACACCAACATAGGCCGACAAATCCAGAAGCAGCCTTGCTCCTATAGTGGAGTCCCCCCGCTTTTCAACCATTGGCTCGATCACTGGATTTGTCTCCAAAACTGTCTTATCTTCCACAATTATTGGCTCAGTAGTCCTTTCCCTTGTTGATTCCGGGACAAAACTTTCAACGTTAACCGCTTGAGAAATCGGCTCCCTTTCAACACTTTGAGCACGAGCAGACGACTCAGCCAGCCTCTACCTCTTTCTCTCCCCCTCATGATGATCAGGATCGTCCGGATCATCATGTCTTATTTTCAGTGAGGTGGCTTGAGCTCGGCAAGTCTCTTATAAAATAGATACCCTTTCGGACAAGGCATCAGTTGAACTTTTCAGGGCTTGAGTGTTTGATGTAATTAACTTACTAACTTTTGAGAAGTTAGAAGCAACCACATCTTGAAAGGCCAAAAACCCTGAGGCCCTAACTGTGGGGTTATCATCAACAAGCTGTCGGAGGAGCCCAACCAGGTCTGCATCAGCCTCATCAGGGTTTTGTGTTGACATCAGCTGGGCGTACAACAGAGATTTAAGCTCATCCACCGATTGCTCTTGTACCATCGGAGGTTCAGGTACAGGTGGTGGTGACGGCAGATATGGTTGATCTTCTACTACTGGCTCCTTCCCCTTCATTATCCTTTTGAGACTTGAAATTTGTGCTTCCATATGATCTTGAACAACCTTTAGGGCGTCGTCCAAATATTCCCTTGACACGAAGTCGAGTAAGATCACTCCTGGATCACATAGATTACCAGTTGATTAAAATGTTGTGCCTACATTCATTGTTGGCATAACATTAGCACTGTTAGGACTTCCGACCGATCCTTGTGGTAAGTCAATAGACACCACTCTGGTTGTTCCGGCAAGTTCAGTAAGAACTGCTGGTTGAGCAACGGATGCTCTTGACTCGTGTGTACCTATATGTATGGGCTCTATACTCGAGGTGCACATAATCGAAGTCGTAGGCTGGGGTAGTGGCCTACTGTTTTTCAATATATACATTCTTCGAGTGAGAAGTAGATAGAGTATGTGATAAATCCCCGTGAAGAATTGAAACAACTGGTTGTTGAGAACCAGTTGAGTGGTCGGGATGGGTGTGCAAATGCATAGTTGAGCTAGCTATGTCTTCTTCAATACCAACATTCAACGGATGAATATCGATAGCAGATCTGGGTGCCCGGCTAATCGTTTCGGCTAGGATAGGAGCTTGTTCTTCATTTTGTGCTCCACTCTCACGCTCATCATCTTTTCTCCGTCCCTTACACTCAACCTCTCAACATTTTCGACTTGAGCTCCCTCATCACCTTCTACTATTGGAATATCTGGAACATCCTCCAGCATACGATCAAATTCATCATATCTGCCACCAAAGTCGTCAACATTGAAGGATAATGATTGTAGACTTGGGGCAAGTCTGTGTAGCTTCTATCTTAGGAAAGATATCGTCAATGTTCTCAATCACTGCTCCGAGTTGAATATTCTGAGAAAGCATCGGTTAAGCAGGATTGTCAGCACCATCATCATTATTATCATCATCATCATCACCATCCTGAGCTGCCTGATTATCGGATATAGCATCTTCCAAACTTGAAGAAGTTGTGGAAGTACTTTCTGTTGAAGTATTGTGCTGATCAGAGGCTCCCGCTCCTCATTACCCCTCTCATTTTCATTTTCTTTCAGCTCACAACCCTGTTCAGGTAACCCTGTTCCTAAACGCTCTCAGCTAAAGCTATACCCTCTCCCTCAGCTAACGCATGGGTTAATCCCGGGGTAAGTTCAACCGGTTCTGGTTGAACTATAGGATCTATCACTATCCTATAGTCTATTACACACTGAGCCCTCTGATCAGCGAAGGCAAAAAGTTCGGGTGGGATTTCCATAATGGAATCAAGATATTCAACTTCGGTGTGTTGCCGAATACGCGTCATGACGAACGATGGCCCAACTTCACTGTTTACCCTGGTCGGGATGTCATCATTGGAGTTCATCATGGCTTTAATTATTAATTGCAAAAATCTTTGAAATGGCAAGAACTTCCTTGCTTTGGGTGGAAACCTTTTGGCATTGACCTGCTCGACTAGTTCATTCCATATTATCAGCGCATAATCGTACTTGCGCATAAATACGATCCCGTGGAAGAACTTCAAAAATGAACTGCTGCAGGTATCGATTCCGGCAGTCTTTGATGTTAGGCATCGGTTGAGGATTGAGAAAAGTAGATGCCATATTGACGGAAGAAATCGCCGTTTGAACTGCGACGGATTAGTCAAGTCTTGCGAGTATCCTAATCGTTTGATGTCACGGCAGAGTTCATCGTCGGTGACTAAAGGTTCAAATCCTGTCGAGCCCGGTCTTGGTAGACGTAGTATTCTTCGAAGTCATTTTAAAGTCAGACGACTTACGTATTCGTCTACGCTTCCTTCAAAATAATAGATGTTTCCGTCTTTGGCAAGAGTTAACGTGTTTCAAAACTGTTGTAAGTAAACCATCGGGATAGAAATATGGGTAGAAAGGGCATAGGATATAGGATGTCCACGAAGGATTTCTGGTATTATCTGGTATTCAGAGGGTATGTCAAAGTTGAAGGAATGGTTATTGGGTTTAATTTCAAGAAATTGGCTTTGTGGTAAAAGAGAATCTTCTCAGATAAGGATATTTATGGGCTGGTTTGGGTTGTTGATATTATCATATCTGACCGAAAAAATATGGGATTCCTCGTCAGACTGATTTTGTTGGTCAGCCATTTGTACCTGTAAAAATTCTCAGAATGTTAGATCCTGGTTAAAGAAACAAAGCTAATAACTCAAAATCAAAACATAAATATTTCTAAAATAAATTTGAAAAACTTAAAAAAAATTAAAAAATTTAAAGACTAAAAAAAATTACATTAAAACTTAAAACTAAAAAAAAATTTACTAAGAAAAAAAAATTTAATTCAAAAAAAATCCTAAAAAAAATAAAACTGAACACAAAATTCTAAAAAACAATTAAGCTAAAAAAATTCTAAAGCAATTCTAATAATAAAAAAAATTTATCTAAAAAAATTATTCTAAAAAAACTTATTCTAAAAAAAGCTTAAAAAAATTTAAACTACAACCTAAAAAAAATTAGGAGTACAAGAAAATCTTTAAAAAATACTAAAAAAATTAACAAAAAATCTTTACCTGGATTAGATATCCGGTCAAAACAGAAAAACCAAAACCCTAAACCGGACAACTCAACCGGATTAAGGTTGATCGGAGTAATCTCCGGTTACCTTCTCCGGTGAACAATCCGATCACATCAAAATAACATTAAAAACCGTAAATCGAACAAAAACAAAACTCAACTAAAACTAAATCTAAATCGATCAACACTAAAACTATTCTAAAAACCGATTAACAAAACTTATTAAGATCAAAATTGATCTATTAGATTCGATTTATGTCATTTATACAGATTTAAGTCTCATTTAGTCCAAAATCGAATTTTAACAGATTATGGTCTTATTATGGTTCGATTAAGATACAATCCAAGAACATTGGGAAACAAATAAGAATCATGTCCAAAGATTATGAAATAGAGACCTTAGAGTTTAAAGATGAAGAGAAACAGGAACTTCAAACAGTGAAGATCTTGAGCGATAAATCAAGCGGAGAAGACGATGAACGGTGAAAGTAAAAAAATAAAGAGTAAATTCAATCGAGTATTTATAGGACAAGACAAAAACCCTTCAAATTCTAAATCGCTCAATACTCATCCGGATTAGGATAAATCGGACAAGAAGTGTCCGATTTAGAGTATATGAAAACAACTAAGAGTTAATCCGGGCGATAAATCGCTCAAGGCACAAGCGATTTAGATGAACACCACTCAAGAGTCATCCGATTTATAAAGAATATCGCTCAAAAGATAAGCGATATAAGACTTAAATCGCTCAAGGAACGAGCGATTTAAACACTAAAAACGCACAAACAAAACAAGCGATTTAGAAATCGGCTCAATAACATCAAGCGATTTAGAACATCGCAAAACTCCTTAGGAAACATATCTAATCTTATCTGGATAAGAGTTTATCAAATAGCCTTTTGTCCGGATTAGCCTAAATCGGACACTGCTTTGTCCGGATTTGCAATAAATCGGACAAAGTGTTTTCCGGATTAGTCTGAATCGGCCAAACACTTATATTTTTAAACTCTAAATCAATCAAAATTAGATATTGTTTAATAACCTGTAAGAAAAATTTAAACCAATTAGTTCATACAGATATATTCACTTCCCCTCCAAATATGAATTAGATAAAAATACAGATAAAAAATTCCACACTCCCCCTCAAATATAGATTTCCACGATCAAAGAATTTAAAATCACATAAAAAAATGAATTACTTATTTGTATTAAAAAATACAGATATTTTGACCAAATGAATTTGAATTAAATACAGTTCAAGAAATTGAACTGTTTTTAATAAAAATTCAAAATTTGAAATTTAGCATGCCTAAAATAGATACTAGAAAGCTGAAGCATTTTTCATCTAAAGCTTTCGTAAATAAGTCGGCTAACTGAAATTCTGTATTTACAAAATACAACTCAATGGTTCCTTTTCTACATGATCTTTAATAAAGTGATACCAGATATCTATATGTTTGGTCTTAGTGTGTTGAACAGGATTACAAGATATGGCAATTGCACTCTTGGAATTACAATAAATGGGAATCTTATTAAATTAAAACCCGTAGTCTCTGAGCTGTGTCTGCATCCATAATACTTGAGAACAGCAACTAGCAGCAGCTACGTATTCTGCTTCAGCAGTAGAGATGGATACGCAGTTTTGTTTCATTGAAGCTCAACTGACTAATTTATCTCCCAGAAATTGTAGATGTCTCGAATTACTCTTCCTGTCCAACATACAACCTGCATAGTCTGCATTTGAGTACGTTATTATTTCAAAGCTAGTACTCTTGGGATACCAGAGTCCAAGATTAGCAGTCCCTTTTAGATAACGGAAAATGCGTTTAACGACACTTAAATGGGACTCCTTTGGATTAGCATGATATCTGGCACAAAGATGTGTTGAAAACATAATATCCGGTCTACAAGACGTCAAATACATTAAAAAACCAATCATACCTCTATATGTTTTCTGATCTACAACTTTTCCAGATGGATCAACATGTATTTTCGTTCCATGAGTCATAGGTGTTTTGCTAGATGAACAATTTTCCAAATTAAATTTCTGCAGGATATCAAAAATATATTTTATTTGACAGATAAAAATTCCCGAAGATAATTGTTTTACTTGAAGTCCTAAAAAGAATTTCATCTCACCCATTATACTCATTTTAAAACGAGAAACCATTAAGGCAGAAAACGTTTTGCAGTATTTTGGGTTTGTAGATCCAAATATTACGTCGTCTACATAAATTTGTATCAAAATAATATCCGACTTCTCCTTTTTAATAAAGAGGGTCGTGTCTATATTACCTTTCGAGAAACCTGATTTTACTAGAAATTCTGATAAAATATCATACCAGGCTCTCGGTGCTTGTTTAAGACCGTATAGTGCTCTGTCGAGGATATATACGTGATCCGGCTTTGACTAATCCACAAAACCCTCCAATTGAGCAACATAGACTTCTTTCTTTAGAAGACCATAAAGGAATGTTGTCTTGACGTCCATCTGATACACCATGAAGTTCTTGTGTGCAGCGTACGCTGGAAACATTCTTATAGTTTCGATCCGTACTACCGAGGCAAAGATTTCGTCGTAGTCAACGCCTTCTTTCTGATTGTATCCTTTAGCGACGAGCCGGCCTTATTTCTGAAAACAACGCCATCTTCGTCCTTTTTGTTTTTGAAAACCCACTTTGTACCGATAAGCGTCTTATTATTGGGACGAGGTACCAATCTCCAAACTTTTAGTGCTTCAAACTGGTTCAGCTCCTCTTGCATCGCGAGTATCCAATCCGGATCTACTAAGGCTTCAGACACCTTAGTTGGTTCAATATTACTCAGAAACGTGGAATATAGACACTCATTAGCTGTAGCGGACCGAGTACGAATAGGTGCTGATGGATCACCAAAAATTTGATGTATTGGATGATTCATGGTCCACTTTTTGCTATGAGGTAGGGGAATATAGGAACTTTGATCTGAATTTTGATTAGTGTAAGCATTTGGGGAGTTAATTGGAACAGGTTCAATGAAGGTTCAATATTTGGAACTAGAGTAGGCTGAATATCTGACCGAGGTAAGGTATTTTCATCTTCAACGATCGACACCTCTGGCACGTCAGTATTTACACCCTCTTCATGCTGAACTGGACCGTCAGGAGTTTCCATTTTAATTTCTTCATCAACCTTCTCTGTTTCTTCTTCAGTTTCAGTTACTGGAACATCAGGAGATGGACCAGATAACTGTTGTTTGGTTTGTATATTCCTGGACAAATCATTGGACTGATTAGATTTATTTTCAAAATATTCATCATAAAAGTTCTCAAACAATGAATCTAAATCAGAATTATTAGAATTTCGAAGATTCAGGTTTATTTGCTTTTCGCGTAGTATTATATATCAGCCCGGGTCCTGAACCGTGTTGTTCAGAAGCCACATCAATAGCTTCATCAAATGACACGTTGACGCTCTCATTGATGATTTTTGTCCTTTTGTTGTAGACCCTATATGCAACAGACATTTTTGAATAGCCTACGAAGACAGCTTCATCAGCCTTTGCAGCGAACTTCCCTCTGTCCTCTTTGTCATTTAAGATAAAACACCTGCAACCAAATACTCGAAAGAATTTAATATTAGGTATTCTTTTTTTTATTATCTCGTAAGGAGTTTTACCAAACCTTTTGTGAACGAGAATGTATGATATCGATGGATTCTAGGAATGAACTGAGAGTATTGTTCTTGAATTCAGTTCTGTTATCAATTCTGATTTTCTGAACTGGCAGTTGTAGATTATTTTGAATTGTCTTCAAGAAATAAATGATTGTCTCAGCAGTTTCATCCTTTGATCTCAGAAAATGAACCCATGTATATCTTGAGTAGTCGTCGACAATGACTAATATATACTTCTTTCCATTTATGCTTTGGACTTGCATAGGACCACAGAGATCCATATGGAGTAGATGCAGAGGACGTTCAGTATTCAACTCTGTCTTCGGCTTATGTGAAGCTTTCTTCAGCTTACTCATTTCACATGCGCTGCACACATGGTCTTTATGAAACTTTAAGTCCGGGATGCCTTTAACCAAGTTGTCACAAACCAACTTGTTCAGATATTTGAAGTTGAGATATGAAAGACGTCGATGCCATAGCAGATTCTGCTTCAAGGATGCCTTGGATATCAAGAAGACGTCAGTATCTACTTGTGTGTTGGATAGGTCGATAGTGTATAGGTTTGATCTTTTGACTCCAACTAGAAGTTCCTTACCATCAGTAGTACGGATGCTGCACTGGTTAGCTTTAAAACAAACTACAAAATTTTTATCACAAAACTGACCTATACTGAAAAGATTATGTCCAAGTCCTTTGACATACGACACTTTCTTTATCATTAAATTCCCAGAAATTACGTCACCGTATCCAAGGATAGGCGCGTATTGATCGTTTTCGAATCTTACCGTACCTCCAAATGATTCAACAAAGTTAGATAATTGTTGATATTCTCTCTCAATGATTTGATGATAATCCCTTTTTACTTATACGTTGTATTTGTGTTTCTTTATTTTCAGTTCCAGCGATCTTCACTGAGTATGTTCAGTGATCGCTGAAAAATCTGCACTGTAATTCTATCAGAGCCAACAATACTTCAAGAAGATAACACTCACACCAAATAACCTTCATCAAATGTCGATGTCTGAAACTGAAGATTAGAGACTGACAAGTACGTGATCTGAAGCGGTATTCAGTGATTATAAGTCTGTCTACATATGTGTGAAGACTGCTCAAGCTTTAGCGAATGATGATGAGACCTTCAGGTCATCCCATCATTCAGCGATTAAAGGAAGCTTGCTTAGCACAATTGTTGTTGTCTTTTCCTTATGCATACAAAGGACAAAACCCATACCCTTATGAAAGTTGTTACGGTACAGAGCCGACTAGTCGACTCTATTGTCCACCAACTTTAGGTAAGGATGTCTGCTCATGAATAGTGCTTTTTGTACTATTCACTGTAGTAAAAGACAAGTCTTCCTCTTAAGGCTTGACACGCACTCTAACCCTACCATATTGCATTAAATGAACATTTAATGCACTGGGTATAAATAGAAGTGTTTCTTCTCCATGCAGAGTGCGCGCAACTCACTCTCTAACCCTAATTCTTACTTCAAGTATTTTCAAGCTTAAGTAAAGGATCTTCTTTACAGCAATCTCTTTTCTTGTATTTGCTAAGACTTTGTGTGTAACTAAAGATTGTCTAGATAGGTTTTTACTACCTTATCTTTCTGCAAACAATCTTGTAAAATCTGTATTGATCTTCTTTATCAATATATATTTTAAATTTAAAAATATTGTGTTTGTATTCATCCCCCCTTCTACAAACTGTTTCTCTTCTTGTAGACCCTCACGGGACCAACAAGTGGTATCAGAGTAGTGTTTTCTTTCTTTCCTTGTGTTTAGCTGTTTTCTGTATTAGTTTATCTCCTTTCTTAGATAACTTTAACGCTTATAAATGGCTTTACAAATTGCAAACACATACACAAGATAATGGCTCTCTTGCCAAACCTCTCCGGTTTGTCCGTGACAACTTTAATCTCTGGAAGAACCGAATGTCCCTCTTTCTGGAAGTTGTGGATCCGGAAATTCCACATTACATAGAAAATGGACCATATATTCCATTTGCTATTGCTCCAGCTGTTCTAGCAACAGCTACGACTGCCGCGATTCCTGAACGACAGATTCCAAAGCTTCCACATCAGTGGAGCGATGAGGACAAGAAGAAGATAGCTATAGACACGCCTGCTCGGTCTATAATAGCTATGTCTCTTCCCGATGAGATTTATCACTCAGTGATGAAACTCATAACCTCTAAATCCATGTGGGACACTTTTTGTGTTAAATATGAAGGAACCACTTAGGTTCAAGAGACTAGAAAGATCAATCTAGTAAGACAGTATGAAAGCTTTCTCTGTGGAAAGTCTGAGACGCTGTCTGAAGTACCTCAGAGATTTAACTTCCTTCTTATTGATCTTAGGGCTGTCGGCAGGGAATATTCTAATTCTGAAACTTTGACTAAGTTTCTAGAATGCCTTCCTGAGTCATGGGATACCTTTTCCATGTGTCTCAAGATGTCAAATGACATGTCCACTCTTTCTCTTTCTACTTTATACGGGATTCTGCTTAACCATGAGCAATCTCGTCAACTGACAAGGAATCTTGTAAAAAAATCCAGGGAAATGAAAAGCTCTCCTTTAGCTTTGATCTCTGAAACTTCTTCAGTTGAAACTTCTTCTACCCCTTTTATTTCTTCTCTTCCTCCCGTGATCATCACGGAGATAGATTCTTCCGAGGATATTCCAGAATCTGATTTAACAGATTTTGATGAGTCCCTGGCACTCCTGGCTAAGTCATTTAGGAGATTCACCAATAAGAGCAACTTCCGCAGATCTCCTCAGCTATCCCTCAGGGAGAAGCCAAAGTCTGAAAGAATAGACAAGGCTTCAACTGTCTGCTACAACTGTCACCGGCCCGGACATTTTGTAGGTGAATGCAGATCAAAGAAGACTGCGACGCCATCTTCTAAAGCTCCTTCCTTCTTCAGGACCAAAGATGAAAAATACTTAAAACTGATGGAGAAGTACAAGAAGGTGAAGAACAACCAACAAAAGGCTAAAGGCCTTATTGCTGAAGAGCATGACTGGGTTGAATCATCCAATGAATCATCTTCGGATGAAGAGGATAAAGCCTACGTCTGCTTGATGGCCATAAATGCAGATGAAGGATCTTCTGAAGTGTCTACATTCTCTGAGCCATCTTCTTCTTCTACTACTCATATATGTTTCTTGAATGAACCCTCTTCTTCTTCTAGTCTTTCTGCACTAGATACGCTGACGGTTGACCTTTATAATGCCCTCAATGGCAAATTGAAAGTTGAAATGCTTAACGTTGATCTTCAAGAGCAATTGAAGATTTGCCATTCTAAGATCAAAGAACTGACCTCTATTGAGGAAAATCTTAAAGATCAGGTTATTGTAAACCAAGCCACCACTGTTGAACGTGAGAAGGCTATCGCTGAGCGTGAGCAAGTTATCACTAAACTCAAGGCTGAGAAAGCTACCATTGAAGGGTGGTGCAAAGCTTCCATCGAGGCCTCTGAGATCATTAACGCTCAGATCCCAGCCAAGACAAAGACTGGTCTAAGATTATCCTATGATCAGGAAGAATGTGTTAAAGACAGGACCATGCTCAAATTTGGTACCTTCATCTCTTCTATTCCCAACACCTTTTCCTCTCAGTCCTCTTCTTTTACTGAGAGTCATCTTGAAGGAACTCCTTCGAGTTCTGGGTGCAAAGACAAAGGTAAATCCATTGTCACAACATCCCTTCCCAAGAAGTCTAACAACTCTAATAGATCTACGTCTATTCCTTCACCTTGTAAAGCTTCTTCTTCTTCAGGGACTAGGAAATCTGAATCACATCAGAAATCCAACTCACAGCTCAAGGTGAACTTTTCACCTAAGGAATCCAATTCCTCAAAGGTTCCTCCTAGAACCAATGAGAAAAGAATTCTTGGGGCTGGTTCCACTTCTGATCTGATACTTTCTGGCCCTAAAGCTACTCCTAGCTTTAGGAAGTGTAAACACTGTAGTGAGAAAACACATATTGCCAGCAAGTGTCCTTCTGCCGCCAAAGTTGGTTCACCAGGTAAGTTCAAGAAAGTAACCAAGGCTGAGAAATCAACTAAGGTGAAATCATCCACAAAGGCTGCTCTAGCAACCAAGGTGAAGAAAACCATTGAAGCCTCTTCTTCAGGCTCAGCGAAGACAACTCCTGCTGAAAAATCTTCAGTATCAAACATTGTAGTTCCTTCCACTGAATCCTCTTTATCGGGCTCAATGAAGACTTCCACTAAACTACGTTAGTAGTATCAAAGGTTGTTCCTCTTTCCACTCAAACCTCTTCAGGTTCGGTGATGCCATCCACTTATGCTGGTTCTTCAGTATCAGACGATGAAGCCTCTAACAAAGCTGGACCCCAATAGCTGGGTACCAATAGCATTTTTATTTTGTTTCCTTGTACAGGATGTCAAAGGCATATGGTATTTGGACAGTGGTTGTTCAATACATATGACTGGAGATAAATCTCTTCTTACTCACTTCAAGGAAGAAAGAGGACCTTCCGTAACCTTCGGTGGAAATGGAAAAGGATATACCAAAGATTTTGGTATATTAACCAACGGTACAACAACTTTCAAACGCATTGCATACGTTGAAGGACTGAAGCACAATCTTCTTAGCATCAGCCAACTGTGTGATAAAGATTATATAGTTAAATTCTCAAAGAATTCTTGTCATGTTCTGGACAAAGATGATAAGGTTGCTCTAACCGGTTCTGGTCTAGAGAATGTTTATATCATCAACATGAATTCTTTTCTCATAGAGAATAAATGCTTCTTCTCCAAAGCCTCATCAGATATTAACTGGTTATGGCACAAACGGCTATCCCATCTCAACTTCAAGACACTCAATGAGCTGTCAAGAAATAACCTTGTCATTGGTCTTCCTCAACACTCGTTTGCAAAGGAATCTCTTTGCTCAGCTTGTGAAAAAGGAAAACACACAAGAGCTAGCTTCAAGTCAAAGCAAATCTCTTCAGTGACTGTGCCTCTTCAGCTATTGCATATGGATCTCTTTGGTCCAGTCAACGTGCAATCCCTAGCTGGAAAGAAGTTCACACTTGTCATTRTTGATGAGTATGCCAGGTACACTTGGGTATTCTTTTTTAGATCCAAGGATGAAGCACCTGAAGAAATCATTTCGTTCATCAAAAAGGTAGGAGTATTAAACTATGTTAAAGTACGATCTATCAGAAGTGACCATGGTACTGAATTCAAAAACAGTACTATGGATAACTTTCTTGAGGACAAGGGAATCTCTCACAAYTTCTCTTCTGTGAGAACTCCTCAGTAGAATGGGGTCGCTGAAAGATGAAATCAAACAATCATTGAGGCTGCTCGATCAATGCTCAGCGAATCCCATCTCCCTACTCAATTCTGGGCTGAAGCTGTCAACATCGCTTGTTTCACTCAAAACTGATCGTTGATCGTGAAAAGATTCAAGAAGACAGCCAATGAACTTTTCCATGGACGAAAGCCTTCCATAAGATTTCTTCATATATTTGGTTGTACTTGTTACATTCTCAACAACCGCGACCAACTTGGAAAGTTCGATCCCAAAGCTGATGAAGGAATCTTTCTTGGATATTCTTC
>NW_020201520.1:15012-20878 GCF_001531365.2 Cynara cardunculus var. scolymus
ATATTGAACTTCACTTCATTCCAACTGAGTATCAACTCGCTGACCTTTTTACCAAGCCTCTTGATGAGACAAGATTTAATATCTTGATCAGCGAATTGGGTATGTTGAACACTGAAGATTAATCTTTAAGTTTTGTACTAACTCAGTAAGTGAAATGATTCAGTGCTCTATCTCTAACACTGAACTTTTAAGTAAATATATCTATTTTCTCTCAGGTATGATTACTCTTCTCTTTTCTCAACTTAAAACCTTCACCGAAGCTTTCTCATCTTCAGTGATAAAATGTTTTAAAAGGTGGTTTCAGTGATTCTCTACACTCACCACATCTTCAAGTATATCTTTATACTTATCTTAAAAAATCTAAACGATCACTGAATCCTTTCTTATCAGTGATCAAAACATTTTTTTAAATGCCAGTTTCAGTGACTCTCTGGTCACTAAAACCTGATGTCATAAAACCTTCACTAAAGCTTTCTCATCTGCAGTGATAAAATGTTTTGAATAGGGTTTTTCAGTTTCTTTTTGACACTGAATGACTCTTCATTTTCTTAAAAACTATTTATTTTTAAAAGAAAATAGTTAATGAACCATCTTTATGACAACATTCTCTATTTACTATGCGCGACACTTTGAGACGCGCAAAATGTTCTGTCATTACGCTACCTCATTTAATGCCATCCAATCATGGATGAGAACATGGTATCTTTTTCATCATGACCACTTTCCCGAACTGTCATCTTTTCTCTCTCTCATATTATTTATCTCTCCTCCTACCTATAAATATGAGACTTCTTCTCCACTTTTCTCTTTACGCTTACAAAATTCTTAGACGAAACTCTGCAAGAATTCTCCCAAAGCAAGAACTCTCAAAAACTTCTAAGATTTTTCGACCTTTTCTCTCTTAACATTTAAGGTCGATATCTTCTTCTTTTTCTTTATCTTCTGTTACAAGAAACGTTTAATCTATTTTAAGAATCTTGTTCTCTTAAATATATTAAACAATAAAGGTTTTTAATCATTTCTTTCTTGGTTATAATCTTGTTTCTTTATACACATTTCACTTGATAAACCTTAATCTGTTAAGGATTTTTCAAAAGAAGTTTTTACTTGTTCAATAACTTTTTCTATACTCTTAACCATAAACTCTTGGCTTATTTCTAACAACCTGTTTGCTCTACTTCTTATTGATACAAACAGATGGCTGCCAAGAACGTCAACTTCTCCATTGACGAGATCTCCATCAAGGCCAACAACCAGATTGCCTTGTTGGAGATACCTTCCTTTAAGGCGTTTTACCAAGATGCGGCTGACTTCCTCAAGCAGTCGTCCTTGGGCTACACTCTCAACCATGAGCCCCTCATGGCCAAGGAACTTCTTCAGCAGTTCTGGCTCACTGCTGAGGTTGTCGAAGTCCAAGACGATACTGGACGCCAGATGGAGCAGATCCATTTCACTTTCAATCACATGGAAGTGAACTTTGGTGTGTCCACATTCCGGTCAGCTCTTCATCTTCCCAAGGGTCCCTTCGACAGTGAACCCTCCACCACCGAGATCATCAATTTTCTTGACACCATTGGCTACCAGTGGCCAATGAAAAGGACTCCAATGCCCCTCTAAAGTCCTTGATGAAGATTGAGAAGAACAGGATGTCAGCTGTCTGGCAATACCTATTTTCTCATTTCATCCAGTGCATGGGTGGAAAAACTGGAGGTCAGGACCAGGCCTCTAGGATCGCCTTGATCATAGGCGTATCTGCGATTCAGTGTCGCAACATAAATTATGTTGCGGTCATTTTCGATGACCTGGTGCTCAAGCTGAATAAGCGCCAGCGAGAAAAGGTGGTGCCTTACACCAGGTTTCTTTTGATGGTGTTCTCAAAGATCTTTAAAGCTCTTTACCCCAAAGAAGAAAACCTTCCGGTTTTCAAGCTTGGATCCAGGATTCTGGATCATAAGCTGAGGGATAGTAATGTGGCACTATCTTCCATTGTGTCCATCACTATCTCTTCTCTTTAGGTGGCCATGACAAGGGAAAACCCCCCGCGTCTAGCCAAGCCAACAAAACCCATTCAAAACGACCCTCTCAACCAACTCTTGGTTCGCCTCAGAGAGCTAAGAAGTCCAAAAAGGGGACAACCACGTTACTAGCTGGGGCCTCTCAAAAGGCTTCAGTTATTGAAACTAGCCTTATCCCCTAGGCATCGTTTGTTCACCCTCCCAGCTCTTCAGTGACTTCTCCCATCACTGTCGTATCAGTGGTACCTTCACCAACCACTTCAGTGACCCAAATCACTGAAAGTGTGCATATCAGCGCTGCCACCGCTGAACACCCACGTCTCTTCTCAACCATTTTCTCTTCTCCTCCTTTCTTGGTCTTTACACATGTCCATGATGTATCAACGACTGTCCTTCCTGATATTGAGACATGCACCACTGGACCTGAGGTTGCTTCTCTCAATGCTCCTGTGCATACGGATGTCCATCCTCTCGAGGACATCTTTGCTCACGCCAGTGACAATCCTTTAGATGTCACTGATGACCCCTCAGGTATTCCATCTTCCTACCCTTTCTTTTCTTCTAACCTTGAGCCTTCTGCTCACACTTCTTCTTTTTCAGGTCCTTCTTCGATACATCAGTCTGATGCTCAGGAAGTGGAAGAGGAAGAAAGAGAGGAAGATGATGGAGAAGAAAGAGAGAAAGATAATGGAGGAGATGAAGAGATCGATGATTCCTATGATATGGCATCTGACATCAAACTTCTCCTTCCAGCCCTTGACACTGTCCTCTGCAGGATCAACGAATTCCACCAAGAGATGTCCTGCCAATGTGATCTTTATGCGAACTTCCTTGCCATCCAAACGGACGTTCAAGAAGTGCAGAGTCATCTCCAGATTCTCCAAGAAGTTGTTCAAGCCAACACCAATGCCATTGTTGTTCTTCACAGCAGGGCTGACGCTGCTCAGGCTATTGCTGATTAGCAGACTGGTCTTCTTCAACAGATCCTGGATGTTGTTCGTCAACCATCTCTAGTGATTTCTTCTTCTTTCTCTGCCGGTGATCGCGCCCAGCTCTATGAGACGCGTGAGGCAACGACAACTCAAGCCATTGCTTTGCAAAGGCTAGAGGATATAATGGTTCTCCAGCGTTAGCGCTTGGACGAACTCTCTAGCCAATTCTCTCAAGTCTTTGCCAGAGAGGGGGAGATGAGGTCCAATGCTGGTGAATCATCCGATGTTGAGCTTACTCCTTCTCAGGCTGTTGGTCCAGTATCAGCTACAGTTGCAGTTGAAGCTGAGGCTCCTAGCACTGAAGCAGTTGCTGCTCCTATAATCCCATCTACCAAAGTTGTTTCAGCTGAGGTTGTCGATGCCATCCTTAGGGATGATGCCCATACCATCACTGCTGCTGGTGATGATGATGATGATGAAAATGAAGATGATGATGATGATGATGATGATGATGATGATGACGACGATGATAAACCTACCATTCTAGACACCATAAATGATATAGATGGCGACGACGACGACGATGATGATGATGACTTTACCATCAAGTTCTAGAAGCCATCAACTGTCACCAAAGGTGTTTCTCTCGGGGATTCCGCATCCTAGGGGGAGCAAAGGCAAGGTGAATCGACTCTATTAGGGAACCAGGACCCCAAGTCGAAAGGCAAGGCGGTCATTGAAGAAGGAAACTTGAAGGTATTGTTCAATATCCCTCAACAACCTTTGTTTGAAGACTCTACCTCTCAGGTTGTGATTACTTCAACATATCAACTTCATATTCCATCAACAACCTGCGGTCGACTGGAGCGGGTACCTGATCAACCCATTTCTTGTGCTCCTACTGACCAGCAGATGTCTCAGCTGAAGGATTCACTCGACTAGACTAGAGTAAATATCCCTCTTGGTACCTCTAGTGGTGGTGAGTTTGACTTCTTATCTGAAACTGAAAGACTCGAGACATTAAGGGCTGAAGAAGAGCTAGAGCTTCAAAAGAAGCAGACTGAAGACATTTTGAAGCTGGCCAAGTCACTAGCTGAAAAAGTCCTTCCAAAGAAAAAGTCCAAGAAAACGGTGAACGTTGTCCAAGCCCAGGCTAAACTTATTTCGATTGCAGAAGCTGAGCATGAGAAAAATCTAAAGCTGGTGGAAAAAGACAAGCGATGGAGCGAAGCCAAGCTGAAAAAGAGAATCAGTCCCCACCCGATTATCAGCGTTAGCATCAGCGGACGTTCTAAAGATGGTGGAATGCTGGTCTCAATGCTCATCACCAGGGAYAATCTTGATGCCGTTACCGAGTATCCTTCCTACCTAGGCCGTTATAGATTCAGCGAATGGATGGAGATCAGACAAGCCATTCAACAATCCAAGTTGAGACACAAGACACTTATCGAGGATACCATCAACAAGCTTATCAAAAGGATGTCCAAGTATGTCAAGGTCCCTGACAGGCCAACTCTGAAGAAGGGTGGGAAGAAGAAACTCAAGCTCTCTGATCCTAATGATGGACCATTCCTAAGAAACGAACATGAAACAAGGTTCTCCTTAGATTAAGTCCTGAAGGGTCATAAGAGTATAGACATTTCTATGTTGAATCTTGACTTGCCAGATAGGGTCCCTATACACCCAACTCTATGCATTTTAAACCTGAGTTATGAGTTATATTCCTTGACTATGAAGGTGAAGTCAGATTTCAGAGAATATCAGAGCTACATCTATGTCTAATGGATCATTTGGTTTATCTCTTGCTCTGGATAGATGATAGCATGCCTAGAAAAGTCGTAGATCTGAATATACGAAGGGAATTCCTATGTCGAAGAAAACTTGGTGAAAATGTACCTGGGTACATAGATCTAAGAACTCTAGAATAGTTTCTCTTTGTAACAACAATCCACTTTTCCTTGTAACTTCATGTACTATGTCTAGTTTCAGTGATTGTACTTATATTCTATAAGTTCTGGACATGTACTGTAATACTTGTAATATTTCTTATGATTAATAAAATGAGTATTCCATGTACTTCACTGAAAAAGATCCCTGAAAAAGTAATAGAGACACAAGTCTATGAGTTTTGATATTACTTTTCACATTCGCTGACAATCTATGAGTTAGTGAATAAGCTTTCAGTTTCATTTTCTGTACTTGCAATTTTCTTAAATATAACTTAATGAAAATTTTCAAGCTGAGACTGGTTAACTGAAAAAGATCCAAAAATAGTAAAAAGGGACATGTATTTATATGTAACTTTTCCTTACTATTATTTGATAAGATAACCTTCTTTATGTTATCTTGTTATCATCAAATAGGGGGAGATTGTTGATCCTCTCTCTCAGTGATTTGATAATAATCACTTTTCACTTATACGTTGTATTTATGTTTCTGTATTTTCAGTTTCAACGATCTTCACTGAGTATGTTCACTGATCGCTGAAGAACCTGCACTGTAATTCTATCAGAGACAACAACACTTCAAGAAGACAACACTCACACGAAAGAACCTTCAGCAAACGTCGAAGACTGAAACTGAAGATTAGAGACTGACAAGTAGATGATCTGAAGCAGTATTCAATGATTATAAGTCTATCTACATATGTGTGAATATTGCTCAAGCTTCAGCGAATGATGATGAGACCTTCAGGTCATCCCAGCATTCAGTGATCAAAGGAAGCTCGCTTAGCACGATTGTTGTTGTCTTGTCCTTATGCACACAAAGGACAAAACCCATACCCTTATGAAAGTTGGTACGGTACAGAGCTAACTAGTCGACTCTATTGTCCACCAACTTTAGGTAAGGATGTCTGCTCATGAATAGTGCTTTTTGTACTATTCACTGTAGCAAAGGACAAGTCTTCCTCTTAAGGCT
>NW_020201520.1:20963-48698 GCF_001531365.2 Cynara cardunculus var. scolymus
AACTCACTCTCTAACCCTAATTCTTACTTCAAGCATTTTCTAGCTTAAGTAAAGGATCTTCTTTACAGCAATTTCTTTTCTTCTATTTGCTAAGACTTTGTGTGTAACTAAAGATTGTTTAGATAGGTTTTTACTACCTTATCTTTCCGCAAACAATCTTGTAAAATCTGTATTGATCTTCTTTATCAATATATTTTAAATTTAAAAAGATTGTGTTTGTATTCATCCCCCCCCCCTTCTATAAATTGTTTCTCTTCTTGTAGACCCTCACGGGACCAACAATAATAATTCTTTTCTACAAGTCATGTGCTTAGAACATCTTGAGTCTAAGAATCACACATGTCGGTTAACCTGCAAAAGTGAATCAATTGGGTTTTGGTACCCATTTTAGATTAGGTCCTTTGATATCAGATCTTGTTGGTGGTATACTATATGTACCAAACTAACGTTTTTTAAAATGAATTTTCTTAGATAAAGCAGAATGCATGACATGATAACCCTTAAAAAAAGTAAAAGACTTAAGCAACTCATTCAAACTACATGGAGAACAATTATTTTTACTATTTCTGATATCAAACAATTCATCTACTGAATATCTTTGTACAAGATTATTCAATGTCGAATTATTTAATACAAAATCAGCAAAATTATTCTTCTTCTGTTGATTTGAATATTTTTCTTCTTCTTTTACTTTCCAAACCTTCTTAAACTTCAACGATTTATCTGAAACAGGAAAAATAAAATCATCAGCTTTAATTGAACGATGAACTTTATGTTTAATTTTCTTATTAGTAAGCTTCTTCTGTTTTCTTGAATTCATTTTAGTTTTATTCTTTTTATAATACCAATTCTCGAAAACAGGTTTTGCATTAAAATTCTTTTTCAAATCTGAAGCTAAGTCAGAATCCTTAGTCATTTCATTTTTAACAAGGAAATCTTCATGACTGGGAAATTTCTTTGAAAAGTCAAATTGATCAATCTCATTGTCTAAACAAGTATCTGAATTCAAGATGTTCGAAAAATTAATTTCTTCATTTAAAATATTTATTTCTTTTGAATCTGAAGTTTCACTTGAAGATTTAGTGCCCGAAAAATACTCAGACTCAACTCGTTCCGTTTTAACTTTAGAATTTTCTAAATTTTCCGAAACTCTTGCTTTTGTTTTTTAAATGAAAGCCTTTCTTCAATTAAAATCTTTTCTAACTGAACCACTTCTTTTTCTAAAGTTAATGTTGGGGTGTAAAGTTTGGTTCAGCAGGTTCAGATTCAAGCTTTGCTTTTGAATAACTGTGAAAATAATCAGTTGAAAGTGTAGAGACTTGTGTTTTGTAGCTATCATTTAAGTTTTTATAATCAAACGGAACTTGCATTTTGTCTTTTCTTTGTCGGTTAAAATTTTCTTGTTGTTCTACTTCATCAGAAGATTTTGTAAATTTAATTTGAAACACGGGTCCGCAATCAAGATATTCAAATTTATATAAAGTCGGGGTATAGTATAAACCTTTTCCTAAAAATTTCGGATTTTCATACCCCCACCCTTCCCGAGAGTTAAAGAATCTTGTTTCAGTGGGTTTGTTTAGAAAAAATGTTTGATCAGTCTGCCATCTCTTATATAACTTCTCTTCCTTAGCTTTCAGTTTTTCATTTAAATCAATAATTTGTAATTCAAGCTTACTAATTTTAACCATTAAGTCTTCATTCACTAACTCTAATGACTTATATCATTCCTTTGAATTAGATAATTCGGTTTTTAAGATGTTGAATTTTTCATTAAATGTTTTGGATTCAGATAATAAAGATTTTGCCCAATCCAGATTTCCAGCAAAGAGTTTGATGTATTTTTCTTTTTGCGTTTGTAATTCTTTTTGAAAATTCTTTGAACGCAATTTTTATGTTTTTAGTTGTTGCTGAAAAGATTGGAGTTTAAGCATCATCTATTGCATCTGATTAATGCATGAGTTTTCCAATACCTCTTCATCAATTTCAGCATTCTCTTCTTATCCTTGATCTGAATAATCATATTCCGTTTTAGCCATCAAGCAGATGTGAGCCACAACTTCTGACTCTTCCTCCTCATCGTTTAGATATAACCAGTGATCGTCCTCAGCCATCAATGCTTTACCTGCATCTCGTTGTTTTGATAGAAGAAATTTGTTCTTGTAGTAGTCGGTATTCCTTATTACCGACTTTTTGCAATTCACAGCAAAATGACCCAACTTGCCACAGTTGTAGCATTTGGTATTTTCATCAGCTACGCCTTTCACAAATTTCTTCTTTTCTTTAGGTTTCTTTTCGTATTTCTTCTCGAATCTCTTTTCTTCATATTTCTTCTTTTCATTGAATTTATCTTTAAATTCGTATTTTGAACCTCAAGAGAATCTTTGATTATTCGAGTGCGGTCTTTTCTGAAACTTCTTTTGAAATGCTTTTCTCAGCATTGCCATGGCATGTTTGAATTCATTCATTTCTGAGTCTGAATCAGAGCTGTCGCTTCCTTCACTTGCCGATTCACTTGATTGATTGATCTCTTTCACTTGCTTCCTAGATCTACTTTTACTCTTTTTTTCTGATACAAAGGCCAAAGGATCAGAAACTTCCTTTTCCTTTTTCTTCTTTGAATCTCGGACCTCTAAAACTTCTTCCTCGTTCTGTTTCAGAGTTTCATAAACCTTGTGTAAATCAATATCAGATAAGGATTTATTGAATCTGATATGATTAGAATAAGGTTTCCACTCTGGTTATAAGTTGCTAAGGAATTTAACATTTATCTCTATGACAATTTTAGAGATTCCATTATTGGTCAGCTCATTCAGCAATCTAGTAAGTCTGTCCTATACATCGTCAAGGCTCTCTTCTTCTTTAGCCTTAAACTCTTTGTATGCAGAAATACAGTTAGTGATTTTTAACTAAGTTCCCACCTTGGAACCCATCATCATTTTCTCTATCTACACCCATATGCTGTGACTAGATGATTTGTGACTGTCAATGCTTGTGTAGATGTCATTGGTCAGTGCTTGCATCATGTATGACTTGCACAACACATCAGCATGTGCTCTCTTCTTATCTTCAGCAGTGTATCTGGACTTCTCTTTTATAACTCTTTGAGCAGGTCTGCCTTCATCAGGGATGCAGGTGTCTCTCTATAGAATATTGTTGGTCCTTCCATCAAAGATTCCATGATCAGTTCACCTTCTATCATTCTTTCGATAAGGTTCAGAAATTTGTCTCTCCATTGGTTGTAATCTCCTCTAAACAGTATAGGTGGCTTGGTGTCAATACCAATAGCCATTGTTTCCCTTGAACTCATTTTATCAGATTTATATGATATCGGATCTTCTGCAGTTCAAAATTTGATTTAAAGGATTAGGATTCAAAAATTATTTCAATTAAATCACACACAAGGATTTGCACTCATTCAAGACTTAGAAAAATTAAGCACAAAGACTTATTCGGATTAGAACTCATTTCTGTAGAAATGTTGTCAGCATGTGAATAATCGTTTACTGGTTAAATACTTTTATTGGTTATCTGGATTTCTTCAATTTGAATTCAGGGCCAATATTCACGCCAATTTAAAGCGCAATCCCACTTTTTCGGGTACGAAGGAAGGTGTAGTTTGCCCTCAAATTTTGATTCTTCATTCTGTTATGCATTGGGTTATGGTGCTGGAGCTCTGTTTCAGAGTGGAAAAACTGGATTAATATCATCAGTTGGGAATTTGGCTGCATCAGTTGCAGAATGGACTGTTTGAGGAACTCCATTGACTTCATTAATGGATGTAGAGAGAGGACATGGTAAACTCAAGCCTGTGATAAAGAAGGTGTTAGGACTGAAAATCAGTATTAAATTGTATTCGTCTTGAAAGTTAAATATTGTCTATAATTGTAAAAGTCATCGTGTTTGACTTTTCATAGGCAGGTTTGACTTTGACTTGTGTTTAGAAGTTTGACCCTATAAATAGGGTGATGTCTTTTGTATTCTAGAAGAGAGGTTCATTTTGTAAAGATAGGTCTACATTTGAGAAATATAGAGCTTTGACTATTTTGACTTTCTCTCTCAAATCTCCTCTCAATGTTCTTCATTGTTAAATCTGATTCTGCCATGGATTATTACTTGAAGATTGAAGATTGATTATCATAGGGACTAACAATTGGTAACAAAGATAGACATATTGATAGCTCGAATCAGCACTGTTTCAAATCAGCCAAGACCGAATAAACTTTGGTCACTAAATTGAAATCTAATCTGAAAAGATTAAACAAGTGGATTTGCAAAGATGTACTTACAGTTTCTTGAATTGACGGTTTACACGGAATATTTCATTCAACTTATGTATGATGGAATGATTCTCATTTCATCATAAGGGGGAGTATGTAATCATGAATGAAATATTCATTTTCAAACTTTTTAAAGGGAATTTGATGCAAAGATCAAGAGGGAGTAATTTCGAAATTGGCAAAAGACTCAAAAGAAGCGTGACTGGAGATAATTACAGAAAGATTATTCATGAGCTACAACGACTGAGAGATATTGAATGTGAAGATCATCTTTACAACAATTTACTGAAAATTAATTTTGAAGATTCTTTGAAGATCAAATCTTGTATATTGTTTTTGATAATTAATGTTCTACATTGTCAAAAGAGAAGATCACTGCGGTTCTACATTCGAGGGGGAGAATGCTAGAAGATCTATCTCAACAGTTGATTGCTTAAAGATTTCAAGTTGAAGAATTCTTTTAAAGATGACATAATGTGCTTATTGTTTCAAAGTTCAAACAAGACTCAAAGTGCAGAATTTCTTTCAAGTCTGAATACAAAGGGGGAGAATGTTAGGACTGAAAATCAGTATTAAATTGTATTCGTCTTGAAAGTTAAATATTGTCTATAATTGTAAAAGTCATCGTGTTTGATTTTTTATAGGCATGTTTGACTTTGACTTGTGTTTAGAAGTTTGACCCTATAAATAGGGTGATGTCTTTTGTAATCTAGAAGAGAGGTTCATTTTGTAAAGATACGTATACATTTGAGAAATATAGAGCTTTGACTATTTTGACTTTCTCTCTCAAATCTCCTCTCAATATTCTTGATTGTTAAATCTGATTCTGCCATGGATTATTACTTGAAGATAGAAGATTGATCATCATAGGGACTAACATAAGGCAATTCTTTGTGCAGGCAAATTTGGTCAAGACCAAGCACATAGTGAAGAGAGATTTAAGGTTGATTAAAGTTCATAAAAGTGAAGAGTTTTTCATTGGTGCTATCATATGTGCATTGTTGGCTACTGGTATTGAATCCATCATCAGAACCAAGGAATACAAAGATCAAAACCTCAAAATCTATATTGTATTGTATTGTATCATCATTTCTGTCATTGTAATCGTTTCTGTTGATTTGGGCTTGTGCAATTGTTTTGGGCTTGTTTCTTCTAGGATTTATTTTTGTTTGGTTTAATTTTTTTTCTGTAGATTTTAATTTTGGATCATTTTTTTTTATCTGTTTTGGTTTGTGTTTTAAACTGTTGAGAGATTTTTGAACTATTCTGTGTCGCATAAATTGTCTTTAATCAGTCTTAACTGTCTTTGACTGTTTTTAACAATTTTTAACTGTTTTAACAGTTTTGATTGTTTTTTTCGGATATTTGACAGTTTTTTCGTCGATTTTCTAATTTTCATCAGTTTTTGTGTTTTTGTGTTTGAGCTTAACTGATTTTGATTTCTTTTTATTGATTTTATCGCATTTGATCCTAAATCAATCTTTCTGATAATGGCAGTTTCCTTTGAGAGAGAAAATCAAGTTTTGAGAGAGAGAATTTCTGAACTAGAAATAAAATATTTTAAGTTGTTTGATGAAAATTTTGCTGATAAGGAATTTCTCAAAGAGCTACAAAGTGAGAATAAAATCTTGAGAGAAAATTCTGAAAATATTTTACTCGATAAGACATGCGAATTTGAGAGAATTTTGAATAAAGTAAGAACAGAATGTGATGAAAAATTGAAGATTTGGGTTGATACGAATAAGAAGTTATTCAACAAACTTCAAGATTTGCAAAAAGTGAAGAATTGTTCTAAGAAAGTTAATACAGAGAAAGTGGACCTAACTGATAAATCTGAGAGTGAGTTGAGTGAGGTACATAAATTACTAGAGTTAGAGAAGGAAAAAGCTTTAAAAGCTGAGAAGAGCTTCAGTTTTGAAAGACTGGAATTTGAAAAGGAAAAGAAGAGAATGTGGGATTCAGAGAAAAGGTTTGGAGCTGAACGCATATCTTATGAGAATAAGATAAACTCTCTAGAGCTAAATGCAAAAATGTTGTTAAAGCAAATATCTGATTTTGAGCAGCTAATCATCTTGGAACGGGCCAAGAATGATAAAGATAAGAAAGACATTACAGAAGACTGTCAGAGCCAAATACATAAATTATCTGAAAGCATTGCTCTAAAGCAGAAGGCTTTAGATAATGATATGAAGCAATTTGCTCTTGATAAGAAGAATAATATAAAGAAACATACAACTATTGCTAAAGAGCTTGCTAATAAAAAAAAGTGGCTTGACATCGCTTCTGAGAATGATAAAAGCAGCTTAGATGAAGAGAAAAGAGAGTTAATAAGTCAGAAGAGAAAGTTTGAAATGTTTAAAAAGGAGTTAGAAGGTAAACTCTTGGATACTACAAGTAAATTTGTCTGACCTGAAGATAGACCTTGAGACTGAGCTGAAGATGAGAACATAACTTAAAATTAAGTTTGATTTAGTTACTGCTGAAAGAGACCAGCTTTTACAGAAAGTCAAAGACTTCTCTTATGCACAAAGCTCAATTGGTTCTCCATCACAGTGTAAAACTAGCTTCTATGGCTGTTCCAAATCAAACAGTTATTCAAGCAGCCCTAAATCTACTGTTTCTAAGAACTATTCTCGTTCTTCTAATCAGTATTATCAAGGGTATGTTATTAGATCACCCAATAAATTTTCTAAGACTAAAAGCATTTGGGTTAATAAAGCTAATTCTGTTTCATCTCATACACATGTTGTTACTAACTCTATTCTTCCTTGCATTGTGAGATCCACTAATGATCTGATCAATCTTAGCAAGAGAAGAATTATGTGCTCAACATGCACCAATGATTTTGTCAATAAGAAAAGGTTCAACAGGTGGCATGGAGATAACAACTATCAGAACAGTTGGAAAGGTAAGAACATGTATGATCACAATAGCTGGTATGGATCATATTTTATTTTTTATCATCCTGTTCAAAGTACTAAAAAGAATATATCTAATAGGAATAGATGGTTTGGGAGTTACAACATACCCCAACCCGATACTAACAAAATAGGACCCAAGTTCGTTTGGGTACCAAAATCTACTTAATCTGGTTTTGCAGGTGTGTCAATTTTGTGCTGATCAGAATATCATTTCAGTGATACACCAATGCAGGGGGAATTGTAATTTGTTCCAAAGAGGCTTCTGAACATTTCAGTTCAAGACCCGTGCTATACCGAGTATGGTTTCTAAACACTCAGTTTAGAACTCGTGCTTAAAATGTTTCCATTTTTTATTCTTTTGAGCTAAACTGAAACATTACTGAAATCAACTTTTTAGGGGGAGTCTCTAGAAGTTTTTTAATAAAAGTTTTTGGAAAGTGAACAAATTTTTTTTTGGGAAACGAGTATATTTTATGAACAAGTATTTTTAGAGATTTCACTTGTGTAATTTCTCATCGTACATAACTCCAATACATGTTTCAGCTATTCTTCAAACTGTTATTATCATGTCTCTTAAAATGATAATCATTTTCGGTGATAATACGCTCGTTTGTATTCAAATTTGTTTTCTGATATTTTTTTTACATTGATTCATATACATTGAATTTTTTTTTGAATATCAGAATCTGTAAACTTGTTCTTACAGATCTTCATTCATTTCTCTCATATTCCGAATAATTTGATCTTTGTCGCATCATTCCTTATTGATTGTGTTTAAAAGCCAAATTTTTTGATCAAATTTTATCTGATCATTGTACTTATCTGCTATATTATTTTTTGATCAACTTTTTGTGATCAATTGAACATAATGCTAAATTTTAGGAGGGACTGGGTGCTTGTCAGAAATACCTCAATGGAATGTCAGAACCGACAAACCTACCCATGAGGACAACCATATCTGATTGAGCTTTATATAAAAAAGGGTTTATGTGCTGAGACTAAAATGAAAAATAGAGGGGTAGTTGTTGTGAGATTAAAAGAATTGACGAGAGTTGTGTCAGGATTAAAAGAACATGATAATCATGTTCCAAACTTCTAAAATCCGAGCATACCACACAATCTATTAGTTCTCAATTCTTTAGAGACTAATATTGAAAAAGGCAAAGCACAGACCAATTCTTGTCACAACCCCACCAGCTACTCATTTATCTCTCAACAGATAAGTGTTTCAATAACACTTGGGGCACATAGCTCATCATCTATCAATTTCTCATTCGGAGAAAGTTGATATTGAATCAGAAGGATATATGTCCCCCCTTCAAGTCTTTTTTATTACTAATTGAGTCTTATAAATTTGTGTAGTCACACGGTTTATCTTTTTGAGCCTAAACAGAAGCATACGTTGCATTATCTTTCTACATTACACAGATTTTGCATTTTATATGTTATTTTGAGAAAACATTCATAGATATGCTATTATTTAGTTATCGACGATTGAATGGAAGACCTAGTGAGATGAACATCAAAAAGTCTCATATATACAGTACAGCCGTTGTACTAAGTATATCTATTATACTCACAGGTCAATCTTTCTATAAGATTGAAAATAATTTCATACATTGAAATTTGTTATCTTCCCATTCTCTTAATCTGAAAAGATTAAATAAGTGGATTTGCAAAGATCTACTTACTATTTTATGAATTGACGGCTTATGCGGGAAATTTCATTCATTCTTGTGTATGATGTCATGATTCTCATTTCATCATAAGAGGGAGTATGTAATAATGAATGAAATGTACAATTCTGAGCATTATAAGGGGAATTTGATGTAAAGATCAAGGGGGAGTAATATCAAAATTGGCAAAAGACTCAAAAGAAGTGCGACTGGAGATGATTACAGAAAATTATTCTGATGCTAAAATGACTGAGAGATGTTGAATGTGAAGATCCATTTTAGAACAGTTTACTGAAGATCAATTCTGAAGTTCCTACATTGTCAAAAGAGAAGATCATCGTTGTTCTACATTCGAGGGGGAGAATGTTAGAAGATCTTTCTTAACAAATGATTGTCTAAAGATTTTGTCTTGAAGATTGTTTTTAAAAGAAAACATAGTGTGCTTAAAACTTCAAAGTTCAAACGAGACTCAAAGCGCAGAAATTCTTTCAAGTCTGAATACAAAGAGGGAGAATGTTAGGAATAAAATTCAGTGTAAAATTGTATTCGTCTTGAAATATAAAATTGTCTATAATTGTAGAAAAGTCGTCGTGTTTGACTTTTTTTAGAGATGTTTTACTTTGACCATGTGTATTGTTTGACCCTATAAATAGGGTATTTCCTTGTAATTTTGTTTAGGATGCTTATTGTAAAATTCATAATACGTAAAGAATATTTGACCAGATCTTTGAAGTTTGACTTTCTCTCTCAAATATCCTCTCAAAGTGTTCTTGAATGTTAAATTCAGATCTGCCATAGCTATTGAAGTTTTGCTTGAAGATTGATCTAAGTTACGTATTAGGTTGTCCTTTTTTTGGCCAACCATCTTTTATAAAATAATTATATATCAAAAACTAATATAAAAAATAGCATAAAGTTGACGATAAATCAAAACCATAAAATTGGTTGAAGTTATAGTTGTAAAAACAATAATTACATATCTATAATCTATATTTTTATATCTTTACTTTTATCTATATAAAAGCAATCATAGATAATCTTGTGACAACTTCTAAGCAATATAAATCATTTTTTTTCCTCACATTATTGTTTGCATTCCACATTAGATCAAAAAAGAAAGAGACACATGAGATGTGGATACAAAAAGAAAAGAGCCAACATTTTTCTCAATATTGTTTGGATAATTGCATCCCGCATAGCATGATGAAGTGAAAGTAATAAGAGGGAGATTACTACAAAAAGAAATGACTAAAAATGGAACACATATTTTTCTCGGATGTTGACGTTTTGCTTAAGATCAAATGTAGTATATGTTTTTAGTTTAACATATCTATCCTGAATCTTAGATTTTTTTTTGTTTAGATCAAGTACATTATATGTTTTTAGTTTGATATCCAATATATGGGTTTTCAAATTGCTTGGTATTTTATTTTGTATATGAGAATGTCCATTATACTACTTGGTGATGTAGTTATGTATCTGTCGTCTTGGTGTTACTACTATCAAGGTTTGATACACCCCTCTAATTACAATTTAAATATTATAAAATGTTACGATAAATTGTAGTAATTGTTTTTTATCAGTTTAATGTCTGATATGTGGGTCATCGACCCCACTTGGTATTAATTTTATTTTTTTATGAGGAAAAATCCATTATCTTAGCTTGGTGATGTGGTTTTTCATACATCGCCTTGAACTTTCACTATTGTTGCTACAACTTATGCACTACCCTAATTTTCACTTGAAATATTATAGAACGTTTCTTTTTCATAACTTCAAATGAGATTTCAATTAAATTTGTTACAAAATGAACATCATGATTTTGTCACCTTATATGAGATTTCAGTTAGAATTGTGATTTCTAATTAAACAAACTACTAACATTAGTAAAACATTTGTAGAGTACTTTGTAACACCATTCTCGAACATAATTAAATAACTTAAATTAATATATGGTTCTAAGATTGTTGTCAACTTCTCTTAAAAACTTTTAATGTTAATGAGTAGTTGACACACACATTTGCCTATTTTTTTAGAAGTGGACTTGAAATTTTAGTCTATAACATTTCTTTTGAAGATGGTATTATCACTACCGCGCAACGCGCTGTTGAAACACTAGTTATTTATAAAGGTTGGCTAAATGCATTGTTACATATTGCTAAATGCACCCCAACTTACTAATTTTCTTCTCACACATCAACATCACAACTTACTTTTTCAAAATTTAGTGTATTATTTGATCTGATTCTGACATAAAAATGGTACATATAGGATGACATTATTTATATTACGCCAACTACAGTTCTTTGGGAGTGCGTCCTTTTTAACCCGGCATTTCTTGTTCGAATAATTACTTGCTAGAGTGGTCCTTCGGGACCATTGATACTTAATAGAGAATACCTTTCATTTTGGTGAAGGCATCACTCTTTCATAAAAACTAAAGTTTGATTTAAACCCAACACCAATAGTGTTTGGCAAAATGAATGCAATAAACATTAAATTGAGGTTGAATACATTGTTGCAAGTCACAATTAGATGTTTAATGTGCTTGATTTTTTACCTTGCTTGTTAATTATTCAAAGTCAACCTTGAATTGTGTATCAATGAAAGTGGGTCGAAGTCGGGTCAAAATCATGTCCCTACGTAGCAAATTAATGTTTGTTATTTAAATGT
The DNA here is from genome assembly GCF_001531365.2 of Cynara cardunculus var. scolymus. Lineage (NCBI taxonomy): Eukaryota > Viridiplantae > Streptophyta > Magnoliopsida > Asterales > Asteraceae > Cynara > Cynara cardunculus. The sequence goes on from NW_020201520.1 coordinate 32,511, forward strand.
TGAAGCTCCCATCTTACAATATGGTCGCATAACTTTTAGCATAAAGTTTATTTCTTCAAACTTTGGCCATTAATATTGAAAATAGTTACAAAGTTAGTTTCACTGGTGGATTCAAAAACATTTACGAATGTAGGCACACTTAGGGTTGTGAAAAATTTCTGAAACCCAACAACTCATTCGAACCTAGAAGCTTTATGCTTATTCGGTTTTTCAGCTTAAACAATTCAGTTAATGGAATAATATAACTTATTCGGTTTGGTTATGGATTATTGTTTACTCCTTAGCTTTAACCGAAACATTATATGCAATGAATATACTTTACTATTTTGGCTAAACTGATAATAAATCAACACATTACACATTAATAAAAAAATTCAACTGATTTATAACGGATTGAATGGCTTGAAGAACAAACCGGTGATAAAACAACATGTTAACAATTGGTAGTAAACCAATTTGTAATAAACTCAGTGAAAGATAAATCAGAATGCTTAATAGTTAATAAACATATAAGTTATTGGATTTAATTGCATCCCTCTTGACAGATTTCTTGAAATTTCTGTTTTCGACTGTTTGTAGTTCTGTTCTTATTCATTTTTGCCAAATTCGTGCTATTTGATTTGTTTTGACAAGTTGGTATGTGTTAAACTTGTTTCTGGGTCAATCGCAAACAAATCTGTATAGATATTTGGATCAATTTGTTGTTTTTAGTTGATTTCAAGTGAATCTTGATTTCTTGTGTGTTTGTCTCATCGGACGTTGAATCTCCATTGTCCGATAAGACTTTGTTCATCGGACGTTGAATTTGTTCAAGTGTTGTTCATCGTTTAATATTGTTATCGTATACTGCTGTGACTTGGGATGGTTTTTGATTTGGTCATTCATAAAATCTTGATCAGATAAGCTTTGTCAAATATCTTTGGTCTCATCAAATGACACTGTGCGATAATATTTGGTTATCATTTAAAGAGTCGTCCAGATACTCATCGATTTGCTTGTAATCTGTTCTTTTAGCTCATTGTTAACCTGTCCGGATACCTATCTCATCGATCACTTTGTGACCGGACACTTGTGTTTAAAATTCAGACTTGTCCGATATCTTACTCATCGGTCAAGCATGTCCGATAAACTCAGTTCTGTCCGATAACATCAATTATTTCTCCTATAACAATTGAGTCATGTCCGATAAGAAATTCTTTCATTGTCTAATATTTCTTAATGTTTGTCCGATAAGAGAATTTTGCAATTTCTTTAAGTTTCAAGAATTTCATTTGTTGAGTTTGTCAAATACAGTCTTAGTCAATTTTATTTGAAAAAGATCAATTTTTCAAGTCCAAAAAAATGTCAAAGGATATGTTGAGTATTGGTTCTGACTCAAAGCCTCTGGTTCTTGTTGTCGGAGAGTATCTACAATGGAAGGTTCAAATAATACGCTTTCTTGATAATAAGGATGAGAAGCTGATGGAATCAATTAAGAATGGTCCTTACATAAGTTATATGGATCTACCTGAGTAGACTACTACTGATGGGATAGTTGTGCCTGCATCAAAGAGAAAGAAGGATCCACAATATGACATAAAAACTGAGAAACAAAGGGTTTCTAATTGATAAAAAATCTTTGACTTATATGTTAATGGCAATACAAAACGAACTTTTCAACCGAGTTGACAGCAGAGGTTCGGCTAAAGAGCTTTGGGATGAACTGGAAAAGCAGATGTTGGGAAGTGAAAAGTCTATTCAGACTCAGATGAATCAGCGCATAAGTGATTTTGAAGGATTAGAACTCGTGAGAATGAAACCATCACAGAATCCTACAACAGATTCAATGTAATTCTAAATGACCTGATGAGGAAGGGTATTCAGAAATCCTTGTCTGTAATCAATTATAAGTTTTTGAAGAATTTGAGGTCAAAATGAAACTCTCTTGCAGTAAATCTGCAAATGAACAAGAATATGTCTGAAGAGGATACTCATGATCTTTATAACATATTGTACGAGCAAGATGAAACTGTAAGAGAGTTAATGATAGAGAAGAAGAATGTGACTAACTCCTTAGCCTGGTTGTCAAGGAATCAAGAAAAGAGTAAATCAGATAGAAAAAGCTCCAAGTCCTTAAAAACAGAGTTGTCAGAGAAAATTGAGAGTGAATCAATTGAACATTCCTCTGTTGATTCAGATGAAGACATTAGAGAGTTTCCTAAGAAACTTGCTTTACTGACAAAGAAGTTTCAGAAGAGGTTCAGGAAGAAGAAGTTTGTAAAGTCTTAGAAGAGCAAGGGAAAGAAAGTCAGGCCTGAAAAGTTTGTGAAGCCAGAGACCAGAGAGATGTAAAAGCTGAAGAGAGCAGGTGCTATAACTGTGGCAAACCTGGTCACTACATCAAATATTGCATATTTAAAAAGTTCAAAGATTCAAATTATTACCTCAAGAAGGTAAATCTGGCAAAAGCCCTTGAGAATGGAAAGGTTTTGGTAGCAGAAGAAGAAAGCTGGCTTATTGACTCTTCGGATGATGAAGTTGCCCATTTTACTCAGGTTAATATGTGTCTAATGGCAAGAACTGAAGCTGAAAGCTCATCATCTGAGAACGAGTATGAGGTAAATTCTTTAAATTTTGAATTAATGAAGGAAATTGAGAATATGAAAGCAGAAATTTAAAATTTTGAAAGATAGACTAAAAGGAGAAAGGAACTTAATGTTAAAGAAGTTGCAGTTACAAATGCTTGAGTGAGGGTTTGAGAGAGGAACAAGAAATTCTTAAATCCAAAAAGACTAAGCTTGAAAATGAATTTCAGTCACTGAAAAAGAAATTAAGTGAAGTTGAGTGTGAGCGTGATAACATTCAGTTGAAATTTGACGTTATTGTTGTAGAAAGATTACATCTTTATGATAAAAATAAAACAGTTGGAGAATATTAATTATAAATAAGGACAATCTGAACAAACACTGAAATTTTTGACAAAGAACCCAAAAAATGTTCGTTTTTACAATCCTCAAATAGATTTGGAATATACTGAAAATAAAACTCTTAAAAAGGCCCTTAAATCTTTATACGATTTTTACAAATGGGGGTCAGCAAAATTTTCCGTTCCTACTGTGAAGGAAATCTTTGTTAAATCTGAAACTGAATCACCTATCTTCGACAAGGATGATAGTGATAAAACCAATGAAGATTCTTCTGAAAATCTAAACTTTAAATCAGTTGGAATGAAATATTATGATCTTAACTCGAGTTATGAGACTAGATAAATCATATTTTCACATATTAAACTTGATTCAGTATATCCATCTGAAAGTGTTTAAAATCAAACTTCGTCTGTTTTTGAACCATCTAAAATTAATTGAGAAAAACTTTCCGACTTTATTGAATCTATGACTCTTGAGTCATTTGAAAACCTTTTAAATGAATCTGATTCTAATTCGAAAACAGAGGTGGTTTATGACTCGGATAAGACGGAAGAAAGTACTGAATAGGATTGGAAAGTGCATTCCAACCCAGAGTTTGATCTCGATTTGAAAAATAATTCAGATCTTGAAGAAAAACTTCATGCTGAAAAAGATTTACATATTAAAGTTGAAAATGATGTTCTGTCCAAATCAAAAGAATTTGAAAGTAAAATTTCTGAATTAACCTTGCTTATTGTTTGTAAAGATAATTTGCTTGCGTCCAATTTGGAAAAGATTTATGGTTTGGAAAAAGAGTTAAGTTCGTGTTTTGATGATAGAACTCAACTTATGAGTAAAATTATTAAGCTTGAGAAAAATCTCAAAGCAACTTCTAGATCATTTGCCAAAAATTCAGAAGTTCAGATTACCTCAACTGCAAAAACAACTATTATTGAGAAAATAAATCTTTTTGAAAGCAAATTTGAAACTGGAGAGTCTTCTAAATCTAAAACTGAAAATGTTTCTAAGGCTGCTCCTAAAACTGTCAAATCTGTGTTGAATGCCCAATCTTCTAAAACCGAACATTAATCTGCAAAGCGCTCATCTAACATAAAATATTTTTCTGTCGTAGAACTTTTAAAGATTGGCGAAGACTGCAAGCGGAAGTCTTCGGAAAAGATTGAGAAAAATATTTTGAATAATTCATCTTCTGTAAAGAATTTTTCTGTAAATAAGAATAGCTGAAATTGTAAATCTGTAAAAACAAAATGTAATATGGTTGCTGAATTTGAAAATGTTAAAAAAATTTCTCATCCGGATTTTTTATCCGTTGCTAAACGTCATAAACATAGCAATTATTGTGGGTCAAACTCCCTTGTAGTTAATGCTATATGCAAAAATTCTTTAGGGTCAAAATTTCAAGTTCTAATTCAAATAACCCACTTAAAGCAAAAGCTTTCCATGGTCCTCCTGATTTTAAAAAGAAAAGTGCTTTCAAGAAAAATGTTTCAAAGCTTAAAAAGGAGGAGCCATATTTTGTTGACGTGAGATTTGTAAGGAAATGGGTTCCTAAGGTAAAATATGAATGGCACGAAAAATATATATTTTTAAATGAAATTTCTAACCCAAAAGGACCCATTTGGAAATGGGTACCTAAATCTCCGTGATTGTTTTTGCTGGACTGGCATGTGTGGTATGCTGACTCAGGATGTTCAAGACACATGACAGGACACATGCGTCTACTGACTGATTTTAAAGAAAAGTCTGGCCGAACAGTCACGTTTGGTAATAAAGAGAAAGGATTTGTCAGAGGGTACAAAACATGATCAAACGACATTGTCACAATCAAGAAGGTCTTCTATGATGGGGGCTTAGAGCATAATCTGTTAAGTATTATTCATTCTTGTGATAATGGGTTTGATGTAAAATTCTTTGTGAATGGTTGTGAGATAATTGACTCTGAAGAGATAGAAGTCATTAGAGCTGAACGCTATGGTAATCTTTATGCGGTTAATTTTCTAACTCTGAATGCTTCTATGCCTGTTTGTTTAATCTCCAAATCAAAAGAAGACAGTTGGACATGGCATAGAAGATTATCTCATCAGAATTTCAAAGACATTAATCAACTTGTAAGCAGTGATTTGGTCATTGGTCTGCTTGAACTTAGATTTGATAAGAACTCACTTTGTTCAGCTTGTGAAATGAGAAAGATTACAAGATCTTCACATAAAGCAAAATATGTTCGTCTTGTAAATCTCCACTTGAAATGATTCATATGGACATATGTGGACCAATGCACACTCAATCACTTGGAGATAAAAAGTATATCTTGGTGATGGTCGACGAGTATTCCAGATACACGTGACTAGAGTTTTTGAGAGCCAAATCAGATATGCCAGAGTTGATTATATCTTTTATAAAGCGTATTCCAGTTCTTCTACAACTTCTAGTACAAATGCTTAGAAGTGACAATGGTACTGAATTCACAAATGAGACCCTTCAAAGTTTTTTTCAAACTGTTGGGATTTCTCACAACTTTTCTACTATTCAAACTCCGCAACAAAATGGAGTTGTTGAAAGAAGACACAAAACATTGGTCGAGGATGCTCAGACTATGTTGGTTTACTCTGGTCTACCTCTATATTTGTGGGCTGAAGCAGTGTCTACCGCATGTTTCACACAAAGTAGAACGATCATCATCAAGCACTTTAATAAAACTGCTTATCAGTTAATAAATAAAAGAAAGCCTAATATAAATTTTTTTCGTGTTTTTGGCTGCAGATGCTTCGTGCTTAACGAGCGAGACAATCCCGGAAAATTCGACAAAAAGGCGAAATAAGGTTAATTTATTGGATATTTGTTAAAGTATAAAGCCTTTCAAGTCTACATCAAGTCATCCAAGATTGTCATAGAAAGCATCAACGTCAGATTCGATGAATCTTCGACTTCTGAACAATTCAGTTCAGCACTCAAGCTACAACATATAGCTTCTATACAAAGTAGTGTAGAACCTCTATCGAACATGATAATAAATTTTGATTCTTCTGGTGTAAAATCAAATTTAGATTCTTTGTTCAAAGACGCATTTGATCTTACTTGGGGTATTCGTGTATATTACGAGATATCTGATCCGTAAGTTACTCAACTTTCTGGACCATCTGAAGTTGGTTGTTCAACATCAAATATTGTCCAACCTGAATCTACTAAAGTTACTGAATCAGAACTTGTTCAATCTAAGGCATAGAATCAACCAAAGATTGTTCAATATGATATTCATCAATCTGAGTCTTCTAAGCCTGCGAATGAAACTGAACAGTTAGAAATTCAAGCTAAAGTTGAAAGTGATATTCAAGATGTAACTGATGAATATGATGATCAGAACAATCTAACTGATGTTCAACCTCTCCCTTGTACTCACAAGTAGACAAAAGATCACATCCCTACTAAGATAATCGGTAATGTAAATGATAGAGTGAAAACGTGATCTGCTACCACTAACGAGTGTCTTTTTGTGAACTTCTTAGTGCGACAGAGTCAGATAAGCCATCTGAAGCGTTGCAAGATCCAAATTGGATCAATATGCAAGATGAACTTCGGGAATTTGAAAGAAACCAAGTTTGGAGACTTGTACCGAGGCCGAAAGACAAATCAATAATTGATACAAAATGGGTCTTCCAAAACAAAAAAGAAGAGATGGGAATTGTAGTGAGAAACAAAGCCCGACTGGTTGCTAAAGGTTACAGTCAACAAGAAGGTATTGATTATGACGAGACTTTTGCTCCAGTCGCACGCATTGAAGCTATCAGAATATTCTTAGCGTACACTATTCACAAAAATTTCAAGGTTTATCAAATGGATGTCAAATAGGTATTCCTAAACGATATGCTTCACGAAGAAGTCTACGTAAGTCGTCCTGAAGGCTTTGTTGATCCACATAAATTTGATCATGTCTATGTCCTAGACAATGTGTTATATGGTTTGAAACAAGCGCCTAGAGCATGGTATGATACTCTAACTCAATTCCTACTGAATTCTGGTTTCAAGAAAGGTACGATTGACACAACGTTATTTCTTAGAAAGCAAGGTAAGCACATGATCTTGATTCAAATATATGTTGACGATATTATTTTTGGTTCTACGAATCCCAAGTTTTGTAAGTACTTTTCAGACATCATGAAATTTTTGTTCATTTCTCTCAATCTTTCATGAATAATCTATTTTGTATATCACTCTTAATTTATTGTTCATGTGATTAATTGCAATATTTTTCTTGATCAATTTCATTTGATCAAATGTGTTGATTTGTAATAATATTTTTGATTGATCTTTTATAATCAAATGAGCTTACTATAAAAATTTGTAGGAGAGACTGAGAGCTTAATAGAAATATCTCTATGGATTGTCAAAACTGACAGCCCTACCAAGAGGACATCGATATCTGAGTGAGCTTAAATGCAAAATGGGTTTGTGTGTAGAGCTGAAAATGAAAATGAGAGGGATAGTTGAAGTGAGTTAAAAGAATTAATGAGAGTTGTGTTCAAGAATAAAAAATTAAAAGAATCCTGATCTATCCACTATTCCTGGCAAACCACACAATTTATTAGTTTCTCAATTCTTTGGAGACTTATATTGAAAAATACAAAGCCCAAGCCAACTCTTATTAAAAACCCTACCAGCTACTCATTTATCTCTCAAAAGATAAGTGTTTTATTAACACTTGGGACATGCAACTCATTATCTGTCAGTTTGTCATTTGGAGATAACTGATATTAAAAAACAAAGATATATGCCTCCCCTTCAAGTGTTTTTTTTTTATCACAATTGAGTTTGATAAATTTGTGTAGTCCATGCTGTTTATCTTTTTGAGCCTAATTTGAAGCATTAGTTGCTTTATCATTTCTTCACTGCACAAATTTATAGAATATTTGTTATTCTACCGTAACATTCATAGATATGTTTTTTAAAGCTATCAATGATTAAATGGAAGTCCTGGTGAGATGAACATAATAAAATTCTCATATATGAAGTATATTCGTTGTACTGAATATATCTGTTATATTCACAGGACAATCTTTATATAAGATTGAAAACAGGTTCATAAGTTAAATCTGGTTCTTTCCCTCACCTTCATAATCTGAAAAGATTATACAAGCGAATTTGCAAAGATTTGCTTAATTTTCTATGAACTGATGGCATTCCTTAAAGTTCATTAAGTTCGGTGTAAGATATAATGCTCCTCATTTCATCATAAGGGGGGGGGGGTATTCTTAAAAATGAATGAAGATATTCTGAGTCAATTCTGAAGATCAAGGAAGGTGTTAAAGTTTGAAAGGAATTGATCAATGAGTGCTTATATTTGATGAAGATTATCATTCTGCAAAGTTATTGGGGGGAGTGAATGTGAAGATCATTTTCTTTAAAGAGTTTACTATTCCTTAAAGGGGGATATTGTACAGATGTTGAAATTTTTTCTGAAGATTATCAATTGGGGGAGATTGTTTGAAGTTTGTTGTTAAAAGGAAAGATTGTTTAACGCTGAGAATTGCTAAAGCTTTGAAGTTCAAATCTTAAAGATTTAAATTTTTTGAAGAAGATTTTGTTTTGGACTTGAATCCAAAGGGGGAGATTGTTGAAGCAAAAATGTTGTATTCAAGTCCCGATGCTGAAATTGTTTTAAATGCTTTGTATTGTATAGTTGTTTAGATTCCTATTATAGTTGGTAGTTGTTTGATTTTCCTGTTTTGTGAAGCTTCTATAAATAGCAGTAGTTGATTCTGTTGGTAGTTGTACTTTACAATCATACGCATACTTTGACATTGAGATTTTTTTGAGAGAATCTTGTAATAGATCTTCAAGAACCTATAATCACTGTTTCATATATTTAAGCAAGCTGACAGATTTAGTCTCATGTTTTTGATTGATTGTTGATTGAATTGTTATTAGACTTGAATTACTAGGATCACGTTAGGGCAAGGTTGTCTTCAACTACTCCTTTTCCTTTTCTTGAGGAGTGCTGGTTCCTGATGATTTCTCTCATTGAGAAGCAGGTTCCTTGAAGGAAATTCCTTTCGCTAGTTGTCTTGGGATAACCTGGATGCAGAAATCATCATCATCGTATTCATCATCGTCATTGTCACCACCAAGATCAGTATCTGCATCTAGAAGTTGAGGTTCAGAATCCTCATCATCGTCATCTTCATTACCAAATTTGCCAATGCATAGGTGGAAGGATGAAGTTTTTCATAGTCAACAATAGTAACCACGACATCATTGTCATCATCATCGATGGCATCAGAGATAGGTTACCTGGCATCCTCAGCAGGAGGGTTCAGAGCTTCTTTAGGAGCATCTTTGCAGTCTTCTCTATATCGTAATTCTCCCCTTAAGTACTTTTCTCCCTAATGTTCTCCCCCTCTTTGGCATTATCAGCATTAGTACCTGGGAAAGGGAGGCAAGAGGTAAGGTCTTCCAGCTTGTGCTCGATGGAGGAGATTGATTTGGCTTGAAGAAGGTTGAAGACAACGACCATGTCTAGCTGTTGACGATCAGCTTCTATGAAGGCAGATTCAGGGACAGGTGTTGGTTGCTGAAGAAGTTAGAAGATTCGTTCACACCATTCCTGGTAAGCTAGGCCTGAACATCTTTAGCTTTACGGGAGAATGTAGTGACAACTTCAGAATTTTTCTGGACTTCCGCCTTTACAGCATTGAGCTATGCTTTGACTTCACACGCCTCAGCTTGGACAACAGAGAGGACGTGAGTCAGATCTTCCTAGAAGGGCATTACCTGATGCACTTCATTCATCTTATCGAGGACAGTGGCGACGGCAGGCAACATCAACTTGACATCCTCAACCATGTCATAGGCTTCATCCTCGGTGACTGGGGGTTCATTCTCCAAAGGACATGAGGGGTCATCAGCAGTATCTGAAGAATTACCGCCGGGCATCTCAAATGTTTTGTCTTGAGGATCAGTGATATGTGTCTGAGGAATTTGATAAAGAGCATCCTCAGGTCTTGTGGTGATGGCTTTACTAATGGTGGGACAACCATGATGGGATCATCATCACGTGTTACAAAGACCAAATAAGGAGGGGAGAAGAGAACGATTGAGAATAGAAGTGGAGGATTAACAGTGGCTATGTTGGGAATCACACATTTAGTGATTTAAGTCACTGAAGTGGCTTGAGTAAGAGCTCCAGACACGACAACAATAGAAGAGATTCTGAAGAGCTTGGAAGGGTTGCAACGAATGCCTTGGGGATAAGGTGAATTTCAGTAGTTGAGACCTATTGAGAGGACTCAACTCGATTTGAGGGCTTCCCCTTTTTGGCTTTCTTATCCCTCTTTGAGGGACTCAGAGTGGGTTCAGATGGTGTCCTCTTGCTAGAGGATAAGGTTGTAATAACGGGATAGACTTAGAGGGTTTTGCCACAGTCGTAGCTATTAAAGAAAAAGAAGAAGAAGGAGGGAGAGAAGCATTTGCTTTTCTCAGCATAGAAGCGAATAGGCCAATGTCTGAAGGCTTTGTCTTGTGATCAAGAATCCTTGATCTAAGTCGACAGATAGGGAGGTCACTCTAAGTGGTGTACCTGTTTGCAAGGATCCTGAAGAGAATTCCATTGAGGAACCTGGTGTAGGGCACCACTTTCTCATCCTAACGCTTGTTCAATTTTTAGTACCAAATCATCAAAAATTATCTTGGCGAAGTTGACATTGATTTTTCTGATCACTGAGCAGCCGATGTTCAGCGCCATGCGGCTATCTTAATCTTGGCCACATGTCTTACCACCCATGCACTGAATAAAGTACAAAAGCTAGGTATTGCCAGACAGCAGACATCATGTTCTTCTCAATCTTCGTTAGCGACTTGTTGAGGCCAGAAGTAGAATATTTCTTCAAAGGCCAGTCGTAGCCAATATCGTCTAGAATTTTGACAATATGCTTAGTGTTTGGGTCTCTATCATAGGGACAGACTTGGGTAGTCTTAGAGTAGTCCACACGGTTGAGAAGCCAAAACTCATTGCCATTTGATTGATCTCATAGAATATCTAGACAATTAAGTTTCCATTCTTGTCTTCCATCGTCTTTGCCTCAACAATATACCAACACTGCCTTAGTATATTCTTCACCATTATCGGTTGGAAGGTTAGAGCATATCCTAGTACAGTTCTTCAAGAACTTAGCACATCTGCAAACTGTGGTCCGTCTGTAGGTATGTCCAGGAGTGCTACGTGGTTTTTGGGTTTGAAGGTGATGTCTTCCAAAGCAAAGTTCATGCTTTGTGCAGTAGCCATTTCTATAAAAGAAAGAACAGAAAAATAGAGATTGTGCATAGATTAATGTTAAAAAGCACTTTAGGACAAAGTTTGAAGAATAAACTTTCTTTTGAAAAACCAGAAGAAAAATAGGGTTTTCAAGAAGATTAGGGTTTTAGAAACTTGGTTATAATAAATCAAGAAGAAGAATGATTTATAAACCGGAGGTTTGTATTTAATAGAAAGAAAGATGTTTTTAAATAACAAATAATGTTTCATAAGGATTAACAGCCAAAAAAAATTACAAACCTGTTTCTTGAAGGAAAGGGAAGAAACTGGTTCGAAAGGTTTTTTTTGGGAGTTTTTACTTGCACAAGTTTATAGTGAGAGAGATTTTGTGTAAGAAAAAAGGAAATATGAGAAGGTATGAGAGAGATATATGTGTGAGATGAGAGAGAAAGAGGAGAGATGAAAATGACGCTACGAAAAGATGTGCGATGATGAATTTCTTTGCATGTCATTTTACTGTGACTGGGTAGAAGAGAAAATGGACCGCATGTGTCAGAAGGACGTACATGGTACTATAAAAATTTTAATGATGTCATAAACATATGACGGTTCATCATCCTTTTTCTTTTAAACAAAGATCATTGAAAAAGAAAAGTTCAACAATAGTTTTAAGTTTTCTTTTAAAACAAAAGATCACTAAATAAGGAAATATTTCAGTGACAGTTTTAAGGCTAGAAAATAAAAATATACCTTAAGAGTAAGATACATTTACTAAAGAGTTCAGTGACAGGAAAAGAATTTAATCACTGTATAGGAAAAGATTCAATGATGGTTTTGTTATAAGAAAAGTAGATATACCTTAGAGATATACTTACTCAAGAGTTCAGTGATAGAAGGAAACACCAAAACATCTCTTTTAAAACATTCTAATCATTGAATAAGAAAATATTTTAGTGATGGTTTTAAGTTTTGAGAAATAGAAGAGATAAGTAGACATACCTTAGAGTGAAAGATACATTTACTCAAGTGTTCCGTGATAGAATAAGAACACTGGATCATTTCACTATGTATTATTGAGTATTGCTTAAAGCTAAAGGAATTAATCCTCAGCGTTCAACATTTCAAGTTTGTTGATTAAGATAATAAATCTTGTTTCATCAAGAGGCTTTGTAAATAGATCAGTGAGTTGGTACTCATTAGGTACGAAGTGAAATTCAATACTACCATTTATAACATGATCTCTGATAAAATGATATCTGATCTCAATATGTTTGGTCTTGGAGTGAAATACAGGGTTGTTTGCAATTGCAATTGCACTAGTGCTATCGCAGTAGATAGGGATCTTTGAGAGCTGAAGAACATAATCGTTGAGCTGGTTTTTCATCCAAAGGATTTGGGCACAACAGCTTCTAGCGGCAACATATTCAGCCTGAGCAGTTGACGTGGACACTTAATCTTTAGGATACTTATCCAGCTCACCAACTTTCCACCTATAAGCTGACAGCCTTTAGTGGTGCTTTTCCTATCAATCTTGCAACCTGCAAAATCACTATTCGCATAACCAATTAGGACAAAACCAGAGTATTTAGGATACCAAAGGCCGAGATTAGGAGTACCCTTCAGATACCTGAATATGCGTTTTACAACAATCAAATGGGATTTCTTAGGTTCAGGCTAAAATCTTACACATAGATAAGTAGAATACATGATATCAGGTTGGCTAGCTATGAGATACAACATGGAATCATTTCTTTGTAAGCGGTAACTTTTACAGGCTTTTCATTTGGATCCTTGTTCAGAAGGAAGTCATCAATAGTACTGTTTTAAATTCAGTGCCATGATCACTCCTGATAGATCGTACTTTGATGTTGTTCAGTACTTCTATACGCTTGATGAACGAGATGATTTCTTCAGGTGAATCACTCTTGGATTTGATAAAAAATACCAAAGTGTACCTGGAAAACTCGTCAACGATCAAGAGCGTGTATTTCTTTCCAGCTATAGATTACACATTGACAGGACCGAATAAATCCATGTGCAGTAGATGAAACAGAGAAGTCACTGAAGAGACATGCTTTGATTTAAAGCTAGCCTTTGTCTGCTTTCCTTTTTTACATGTTGAGCAAAAAGATTACTTTGCAAAAGACTGCTGAGAAAGGCCAGTGACAAGATCCTTTCTGTTAGGACTGAGAAATCAATATTAATTGTATTCGTTTTGAAAGTTTATAAATTGTCTATAATTGTAAAAGTCAGCGTGTTTGACTTTTCTTTAGAGTTTGACTTTGRCTATTGTTTAGATATGTTGACCATATAAATAGTGGTTAGTGTTTGTAATTAGTGTAGGAGTTCATTTGTAATAATTCATACGTAATGAGGGTTTGAYCAKAATTGTAGAGTTTGACTTTTCCTCTCATCTCTCTTAAAGTTCATATGAGTGTTCTTATTGTTAAATCAAGATCTGCCATGATTGTTGTGATGTTAATGAAGATTGATCAGTAAATTTGGACTCACAATTGGTATCAAAGCGGGATGCAAGAAATCAGAGGTTAAAGAAATCAGATTCTTTAAAGATAAGTGAATTTTTTTCTGGAATTTTTTTGTGTTCTTCGTGTTCTTGATTTTTTTTTAGTTTTTGATCCGATTTTTTCATAAAATTTTGTGTTTTCATGTTATAAAATGATCAAAATGCTCGAAATTGAATTGTGAATCTTTGTTATTCACAAACTTTTCTGATTTGATCAATTTTTATCAAGATTTAATCGAATTTTGTGTTTTTGAATATTTTCGTGTTCTTGAATTTTTTTTAAAATCAGAGTTTTTGATCCAATTTTTTTTTAAATTTTTCAGTTTTTTGTGTTTTTGTTAGTTTTGATCTGTTTTATTTTGTTTTGTTTGAATAAATTTGTTAATCGGTCCAAATCCATCCGGTTTAATATCTTAAGATTTTTTTGGGCTTTTCATTTTTGGCCCACATTAGTTTGACCGGATAAAGAGTCCGGTTACATTGTTCATCGCACTGCTCACACACTCATCTTCAACTAAACCGCATATCACTTGATCGGAGAAGAGGTAAACCGCAGGAGTCATGACCGGATTATTCACCATCGATTTCGTCTAAGGGTAAACAGCACAAAGCATCTCCGGATTAGTTGAGCGGATACACACAAGCCTTGACCGGTGTTCATCTAAACCGGTCACCTCTTGACCGGATTAGTGCTCTGATTCGGTAAGTCCATCTCAGGTTTAGGGTAAACCGTTCACCTTTTGGTCGGATTAGTTTTTCTATTGACCGGTTTAGTACTTGGAATTTCTATGCATAGAGCTGTCCGGGTTTCTAATCCGCTCAACTCCTCTTACCCAGATTCTTGATTGTTCGTTGTTTCTTGATTCAGTTTGGTATTTTGTTCAATAACTTGTCAAGAATCGATTGAGATTGGTGAGTTGAGCATTTCTAATCGACTGAGTGTGCTGTCAGGTTTTCACTTAAAGGGATGTCCGGTTTATACTCTTGTCTCTGTCCGGTTTAAACTGTTAATAGGTTTAAGACTCATTGTTATGTTCGGTTTAAGATTTTAAATTGTTAACAGGTTTACTCATGCTGTTCGGTTTCAGCTTTTAGATTGAGTGTTTTACATGAGTGTTCACAGGTCTTAATTGCTCTTAACAAGCGTCACAGGTCTGTTAAAATCTGTTTGAGTGATTTGCTCTTAACAAGTTTCTTTGAGTGATTTAGCTACTTGCTGGTTTCAAATACTGTTATTTGATATTTGTCTAGTGTGCTGTTTGCAGTGTGAAGTTTTATAATAAAAAGTGATATTGTGCTGTGCTGTGTTGGTGTAGAAACAGGTTTCAGACAGCAGGTTGTGCTTTTTGTTTTAATCAAATTTTGTATTTTGTGTTTGCTGTTTGGTGTGTAGCAGGTGACTGATTTAGTATGTACAGTTTCAAAACAGCAGCTTCACAGCAGGTCTTGATTGTGGTTTGAGTATTGTTACTACATTTGCCTAGCAAAGATTTTCTGTGTTTGTGTGTTTGTTCATTTTTGATTTGATGTTTTGACTTGACACTGTTATTTGTGTTACACTGTGCAGCAAGTATAGTTTTCTTGTGCAGCATTGTGAAACACTGTGTAACAGTAGCTGTTTGTGAAACACTGTGTTACACAGCTAAACAACAATCTAAACAGAACAACAGCAGCAACAGAACTTGCTACAGCCAGCTGTTCAAAATCAGTAACCTGTTGTGTCACGATCATCATAACCATTTTGACAGCAAGTTTTAACAGCAACTGCTTCACTTTGGAACTTTGTGTGTTGTGTTTGTTGTGTTTGACAGTAGTTGTGCTCAAATAACAGCAGCAAATGACAGATAATATTGTTGCTGTTTGACAAAGTTGCACAGCCATCAAGACCTACACCAGGCTTCTAGCTTCTGTGTTGTTTCATCTTGACAGCTTCATCTGCAGCTACACAGTGTGCATCAGCTCCACAGCGTGCAACAGCTCCACAGCATTGCAAGACAGGCTCTTTGCAAAAGAGGTTTACAACAGAAGAGATTTGAACAGCAGCTTCACAGGTACATTGCAGAAGGTTTCAAAACAGCAGCTTGCAGCTCCACAGGTACAGGTTTGAAACAGCAGCAGGATCTTACACAGTGTTGATTGCTAGTTTGAGTTTGAGGTTTAAGCAGCAGCAGTTTTTGAGTTTCATTTCTGTTTTTAAAGTTTGAAACAGAAGCAGGTTTGATAGTCAATATTGGTTACATTCCAGCTAAACAGATACATTGTTTTTAACTTTGTGCATTATACTGAAACAGTAGCAACAACAAGTTAATTGCTTGACAGATTTTGAATCAAAAAGATTGATTGTCAAAGGTAATTGATTGATTTTGTTTGGAATAACAGATTTAATTCTTAAACTATTGTTGTGACAGGTACATCAAAGTACATTTTGGAAGGTTTTCAGGCATAGCAAGGATTGGCTTTGTGGAATTAACATCAAGTCACAGTAGCCCAAGTGAAGCAACTGATAAGCGAAG
>NW_020201520.1:52778-57074 GCF_001531365.2 Cynara cardunculus var. scolymus
AATTGTAGAGTTTGACTTTTCCTCTCATCTCTCTTAAAGTTCATATGAGTGTTCTTATTGTTAAATCAAGATCTGCCATGATTGTTGTGATGTTAATGAAGATTGATCAGTAAATTTGGACTCACACTTTCAAAATAGCTCATTCAACGTCCTGAAGTTGAGGTGAAAAAGTCTTTTTTTCCATAACCAGTTGAAATCTGAAGATACTTTACAGAGAAAACAACTATTCTCTGTCAAGGGAGAATCCATGTTGATGACGTACACGTTCTCTTGACAAGAACCTGTTAGAGCAAAGTTGTCATCTTTGTCAAAGACAAAAATGAATTCTTCAGAAATTTTACTGTGAAATCTTTATCACACGGTTGATTGATGCTAAGAAGATTGTGCTTTAGTCCTTCAACATATGCAACACGTCTGAAAGTGGTTGCACCATTGGTTAATATACCAAAGCCCTTGATATATCCTTTTCTGTTTCCTCCAAAGATCACGGAAGGGTCTCTTTCATCTTTATAGTTTGAGAGCAGGGTTTTGTCTCTGGTCATGTGGCTTGAACATCCACTATCAAGATACCAGATTCCTTTGACTTCCTGCGACAAAAAATATATTAAGATTGATCTGGTACCCATTTCTCAATAGATCCAGCAGAGTTAGATTTTCACAACTTTAGTGGCTGCTTTGCTTTTTAGCCTTAGTTACTTTCTTTACCTTAGCTGGCGAGCCAGATTTGGTAGTCAAAGGGACACCAACGGGAGATATGAGAAGTTTCACCATAGTGACGACACTTTCTATAGCTAAAAGAAGCTTTAGGGCCAAAAAGAGTCATAAAGAAGAGAAGAGGGAAAAGATCCAAGAATACCTTTCTCATTTGTTCAAGGAGGAACAACTAATGGTTTAGATACCTTGGGTGAAAGATTCACTTTAATTTTAGGCTTAGATCTGTTAGAGGGTTCAAAGACCTTTGTCCCTGAGGAAGAAGACTTACAAGCTGAAGGAATAGAACGAGTTCTATTTCACTTGTTGTCCTTCTTAGGAAGAGGAGGAATGCTAACAATAGATTTACCTTTGTATTTGCATCCTGAACTTAGAGAAGTTCCTTCAAATAAATTTTAGTAGAAGAATACTGAGAGGAAGAAATATCAAGAATAGTAGAGACAAAAGTATCAAACTTAAGCATGGACTTGTCAGTGACACAATCTTCCTGATCATAGGAAAATCTTAGACCACTTTTTATCTTGGTGGGGATCTGAGCGTTGATGATCTCAATGGCCTTGATAGAGGCTTTGCA
This sequence comes from Cynara cardunculus var. scolymus, assembly GCF_001531365.2. Lineage (NCBI taxonomy): Eukaryota > Viridiplantae > Streptophyta > Magnoliopsida > Asterales > Asteraceae > Cynara > Cynara cardunculus. Next base: position 54,064 of record NW_020201520.1, read on the forward strand.
CCATCCTTCAATGGTAGCCTTCTCAGCCTTGAGTTTAATAGTTGCTTGCTCATGCACAACGATAGCCTACTCACATTCGATGCAAATAGTTTGGTTTACAATGGCCTAATCCTTAAGATTTTCTTCAATATTGGTCATCTCTTTGATCCTTAAATTACATATCTCTAACTATTCTTGAAGATCAAGATTAAGCTTTTTAGATTTGGATTTTCCATTCAGGACATTGTAAAGGTCAGCTGTCAGCGTATCTAGTGCAGATAGGCTATTAGAGGAAGAAGAGGAAGATTCATTTAGATGAAATACCTAAGTAGAGGTTGACGGAGAGGGATCACTAGAGGATGATATCTCAAATGGTTCATGTTTGACATCCTTGGCCATGAGACAGAGATAGGCCAAGTCTTCCTCGTCCGAAGATGATTCATTAGATGAACAGCCCATTCATGCTCTTCAACGACAAGACCTTTGCTTTTACGCTGAAGATTCTTCATCTTCTTCTACTTCTCCTTCAGTTTCAGATATTTGTCATCTTTAGATCTGAAGGAGGATGAGAGGTTAGAAGATGGATTCATATCTTTCTTCGACATGTATTCACCAGCAAAGTGACCTTTGCATTGACAGTTGTAGCATTTAGTTGAAGCCTTGTCAATGGGATTTGACTTTGCCCTGTCAGCTATGGTTAGGAAAGGAGATTTGCGGTAGTTGTTTTTTCTGGCGAACCTCTTGAAAAAGTTAGTAAAAAGGGCCATCAACTCATCAAACTCTGAAAGATCAGGTTCTGTCAAGTCCTCAGAATTAGAAAGATCTAGCTCAGTGATAGAAACAGAATAGGAGGGAGTAGAAGAAATAAAAGGCTCAACTGAAAGGATTTCTCATGATTAAGCAATATCCTATAAAGAGAACTGAGGGAAAGGGATGGACTTCCTAGACATCTTGAGACACATGGTATAATTATCCATGATTCTGGCAAACATTCAAGAAACTTTTTCAACATCTCTGAGTTGAAATATTCTATTCCAACTGTCCTCAAATCAATAAGAAGACAATTAAAGCGTTGATGTACTTCAGACAAAGATTCAGATTTTCCACAAAGAAAACTTTCATATTGTCTTACTAAGTTTATCTTCCTCGATTCTTATACTTCCGAAGTACCTTCATATTGATATTACCATTCATAACATGATATCTGATAAAATGATATATGATCTCAATATGTTTGGTTTTGGAGTGAAATACAGGGTTGTTTGCAATTGCAATACCACTAGTGCTATCGTAGTAGATAGGGATCTTTGAGGGCTGAAGATCATAATTATTGAGCTGGTTTTTCATCCAAAAAATTTGGGCACAACAGCTTCTAGCGGCAACATATTCAGCCTTAGCAATTGATGTGGACACTGAATCTTTAGGATACTTATCCAGCTCACCAACTTTCCACCTATAAGTTGACAGCCTCTAGATATGTTTTAGTAAATGAAAAGGAAAATAAATGATATCTCTGATAAACACTTATCAGATAGGCATTTGGAAAACTCTTCTCCCTAAATATGTTTTAGTAAATGAAAAGGAAAATAATATATTTTTGAATATTCCTTGTGGTGTATATCTTCTTTAAGAATGGTCTTATTCTTTTTGGTATTTGGGGGAGAAAACATACATCTTCAACAACACAGAAAGAGTGGTGGTCAAGCATTCCAATACAAAGGGGAAGAAAAACAAGGAAATCCTATCAAAAACTAAGGAGGAGCACCAACAACATCCGATGAATGACAAAATCAAAAGACCGATGACTTTTGAAGAAGAATTAGCAAAGCAAAGACAAAGAAAAGAAGCAGTTAGAAGAAAGCAATCATCGAATCACCTCCATCTTCAACCACCAAGATTTGGCTATGACTTTATGTAATCACTTACCTTATAGTACATTCATTCTAATGATAGGACGTGTTCACGTATCTTTTGCCTAGTTAAATCCAATCACTACGTATTTACTTATTATGTTGTTTTGTAATCTGATAAAAGTTAAGATGGAAGAAAACAAAAACAGAAGAAAACAAAAAAAGAAAAAGCCTTAGAAACGAAAAGAACAAAAGGCAAAAAAATCCCATAAATGGGTCACTGAATTTATGAGTTCAAATTTTAAATTTTGCTTATGAGTTATGGTACCGTTTTTTTTCTAAGTGTTTATTAGGATTATTTACTTGTATTATTTACCAATAGCAGGAAATTGTTGGCATCAACCATCCGATTTGATAATAATACTCATAACATCCTATCACACACTTATAAAAAAAATTCTACTTAGTCATATATTACAAAGAACCATATCCAATGAACTTCATTGCATCGGATAATATCTTATTTTGGTATCATCCGAACCTGTTGACTTAGATTTCAGATATAGTGCTCATCAGATATTCAATATAAGTTATTTGGTTTAGTTTATGTCATCTGATCATAAACTTTCTATCCGAGGTTGAATTATCCTAATTTATACTAAGTCCCTGTTTCTATCCAATAAGGCATCTTAATAAACTTTCTAAAACTGGAAATCTGATATATATATATATATATATATATATATATGTATGTACATATATATATATATATATATATTATTTTGGATATAGAGTCATAAAAGTCTTATAACTATCTATAGATCCAACAGAAAAATGTCTTCAGAAAAATCGAAGACTAGTTGAAGTAAGATCAAGATCATCAACAAAGCGGATTGGTTTGTCATCTGGCCAAAAAGAAGATCAATACAAGATAAAGTCAACTAGTAGTCTGACAAATACTACTACTAGCAAGCCGAATCGTGTAGTACAAACTTGGCTAGCAAGTATGGCTCACCAACTTTCATACTTCCCTCTTGGTATGAGAACATGTGGAGTCCAGATTTCATACAAATCTTGATGTGATCTTCATAGATTGATATGAACAATGATGAACACTAAGAATGATGTAAGTAATGATTAGATTGGAGAGAGAGAGAATTACATCAGCCAAATCTTGATTTC